>NW_027181779.1:12500-64528 GCF_029961685.1 Aristolochia californica
TAATGATTTTTCCTTAGAGTTTGGCTACTTGATCGACTCACTTACTTCTATTATGTCAATACTAATCACTACTGTTGGAATAATGGTTCTTATTTATAGTGACAATTATATGTCTCACGATCAAGGGTATTTGAGATTTTTTGCTTATATGAGTTTTTTCAATGCTTCCATGTTGGGATTAGTTACTAGCTCAAATTTGATACAAATTTCTATTTTTTGGGAACTCGTGGGAATGTGCTCCTACCTATTAATAGGATTTTTGTTCACACGACCGATTGCGGCGAATGCTTGTCAAAAAGCGTTTGTAACTAATCGTGTAGGGGATTTTCTTTTCTTATTAGGAATCTTAGGTCTTTATTGGATAACGGGCAGTTTCTAATTTCGGGATTTGTTCGAAATTTTCAATAACTTGATCCATAATGATGGGGTCAATTTATGATTTGCGACTCTGTGTGCCTCTCTATTATTTCTCGGTTCAGTTGCTAAATCTGCACAATTCCCCCTTCATGTATGGTTACCTGATGCAATGGAGGGGCCTACTCCTATTTCGGCTCTTATACATGCAGCTACCATGGTAGCCTAGGGAATTTTGCTTGTCGCTATACTTTTTCCTCTTTTCACAGTCATACCTTACATAATGTTTCTCATTTCTTTGATAGGTGTAATAACGGTATTTTTAGGGGCTACTTTGGCTCTTGCTCAAAGAGACATTAAGAGAAGTTTAGCCTATTCGACAATGTCTCAATTGGGTTATATTATGTTAGCTTTAGGGATAGGTTCTTATCGAGCTGCCTTATTCCATTTGATCACCCATGCCTATTATAAAGCATTGTTGTTTTTAGGATCCGGATCCATTATTCATTCAATGGAACCCCTTGTTGGATATTCTCCAGAAAAAAGTCAAAACATGGTTCTTATGGGTGGTTTAAGAAAATATGTGCCAATTACAAAAATGACTTTTTTATTAGGTACACTTTCTCTTTGTGGTATTCCACCTCTTGCTTGTTTTTGGTCCAAAGATGAGATTCTTAATGATAGTTGGTTATATTCACCAATTTTTGCGATAATAGCTTGTTTCACAGCGGGATTAACTGCATTTTATATGTTTCGGGTCTATTTACTGACTTTTGAAGGATATTTACGCCTTCATTGTCAAAATGACAGGGGCGCTAAAAGTAGTTCGTTCTATTCAATATCTATATGGGGAAAAGAACCCCCAAAGCCAAAGGGGGTTAACCAAAATTTGCTTTTATCAACCAGAAATAGTAACGAAAGGATTTCCTTTTTTTCCAAAAAGAAATATCAAATGGGGGAGAATGCACGAAATCTGATCCGTTCCATTAGTACGAGTACGGATTTTGGAAATAAAGACACTTCCACTTTTCCCCATGAATCCAACAATACTATGTTACTACCTATGCTTGTATTGGTCTTATTTACTTTATTTGTTGGATAAATAGGAATTCCTTTGGATCAAGAAGGAATGCATTTATATATATTATAGAAATGGTTAACTCCGTACATAAACCTTTTACATAAGAATCCTACCTATTCCATAGATTGGTATGAATTTGTTACAAATGAAATTTGATCAGTTAGTATAGCCCTTTTTGGAATAGTTATAGCATACCTTTTATATGGTTCCATTTATTCATCTTTTCAGAGTTTGGACTTAATTAATTCATTTGTGAAAATGGGTCAAAAGAGCATTTTTTTAGATCGAATAAGAAATGCGATATACAATTGGTCAAATAATCGTGGTTATATAGACGTTCTTTATGCAAGATACCTAATTGGGAATATAAGAGGATTAGCCGAACTAGTTCATTTTTTTGATAGGCGACTAATTGATGGAATTACAAATGCAATTGGTGTTGCAAGTTTCCTTGTAGGCGAGGGAATCAAATATGTGGGAGGTGGCCGAATTTCTTCTTATCTTTTCTTTTTTTTATCTTCAGAATCTCAAGTTCAAAAAGTCATTTTAGCCAAACAAGCAAAGGAATGAGCGCCTCGCCTTTACTCTAATAAGGGCGTTAGCGCAGTGCGAGTTACGGAACACATTTTTGCTTTGCTATGCTACTAATACGCGTATTTGCTCTGCTATTCTGCCCTCACCTCTCCAGCTGGGCGTAGACTCTTATGGGAAGAACTGCTATCCGTGCGTCAGTTGTAATCTCTCCCTTGGTGTGTGGGTGGGGATTTCACACGACCCTTCTTCTTGCGGATAAAAAAGGGTGGCAGAAAAGGCATTTTTTGTAGCATGGAGGAGTTTGCTGACTTCATTCTGGTGGCCAGTCTGGTTGAGCTTCCTCTGGGTGGATCTGACTATACTTAGACCAAAAGCAAGGTGAAGCAAACATTCAGCGCAGGTTAGATCGCTTTCTTATATCCAATGATTGGGACATCACGTTTCCCCATCCAAAGAGCTAGTTCCCGATCCATCTCTGACCACCCCCAGCAAGCTACGCACACTTCTAGCGCACAAGCCCCTTTACTCTGCAGTAAGCGCACAAGCCCCCCTATGGAGTCAAGCTGGCTCGCTTCGCTTTGAGAAGCAAGTAACTTCACTTCAAGCTGGGTAAGGGAAGGCAAGGAAGTAACTGAGGGAAGGGACCTTTACCATTTCGCTTCTTCAAGCTAGTAGCCTTTGTGCGGCTGACTCCTGCCTTTCTCAATCATTATGATGAGTGCCACATCTCTAAGCCTCGATCTCAATCTGCTATGCTTACGCACAAGACTACCCCTCTTCCCGAAAGCTTCGCGGGCACTAAAGCTGCAAGTAAGCTCACGGGCATACGCGATAGGGCACTAAAGCTGCAAGTAAGCTCTCGGGCTCATGCTTGCTACTGCTCTCGGGCACGCACTGCGCTCCTGCTCCTCGCTCCGTTCAACTCGTGCTTCTTCTTCTCTATCTTATCTTAATTTCGTATATAATAACAGTGTCTTTCTTCATTTAGTAAGCTAGTTGATCGAGAAACCTGCGCCCAAAGTGCTTTCGCGAAAGCCGGTCACCGTTTGGCTAAGATCCTTGATGACTTATGAAGAAAGCCAGACTTCAAACAGTAGGGCAAAGAACATAACATTATAATATGAATGATATCTGAGAATAATAGCTAAGTGTAGCCTGTGACCTTCAAAGCTTGCTCAATTCTCCTTCCCTTTCCCTTCATATTCTGTTGAAACTCATTCCCCTACCCCGGCAACTCACTCTTTGCCAGTGAAGTCCTCCCACATCTTGACCCACTCGCTCGCTATCTACCTTCCCCACCGCCCTTCTTCAATAATTTCCGAGACCTTCGCAACACTAGACAAAGCGGTATCATTGCGTAATCTATCCCCAAAAGAATCAATAAGGCGGCCCACCGGGAGCCACGGGTCGAACCATAAATTAGTGGTGGACCCATCTCCAATGAGATGTCGGATACACCATGTAGCGAAGTCCCTAACACGAAGAATGCCTCGCCAAGCCCAAGAACAATCCCAAGGAATCTCTTTTTTCTTTTTTTATTATAATTAGAATGAATTATGAGAATAATTCTAATAATAGCTAAGCGGGCACTAAAGCTGCAAGTAAGCTCTCGGGCTCGGTTTTTCCTGAACCCATAGTTCTAGTTTCTCTCGAAATAAGATATTTCTTTTCTTCCGAAGTCGCATTTCCCGCAGCAGCATCCAAAGCAGCAGCTAAAGCCTCATTCCGGACTGAGACCGTAGAAGAGTAATCATTTACCTAGGTCACTTGCCGAATCTCAAGGTAGAGACGAAGCTTCCGAAGACCCTGAATCCACGGGTCCAGGTAATGTGAATAGATAGGTATAGGCCCTTTCGGCCTGACCGAACTGAAATCAAAGGGGCGCAACGGCTTTTCATAGGCGGAGGCTTGAGCGCTTTCTGGCTCGCTTCAAGCCTGAAAACGCAAGATGTTTTCTTTCTACTTGGCTAAGATGTCTTCTTTCTTTCATTCTCATTGATGAATGAATTTGCATTTCATTCTTTCATTATCTTTCTAAATTGATGAATGAATTTGCAAGGATGTCTTATTTCTTTCATTAGAATTTCTGAAATTCTTTACATTTCTTTCTTGAATTCTCATTTCTAAATTCCTTTTTGAACGAATTATATGTATAATTCTTCTTCTTTTTAAATCTATTTTACCCCGTTGCTTGTACTTTGATTGTCGAGATTGGGTTGGTGTTCAGTGTACCTATCTGTATCGAAAATCAAAGAATGAAATTACAATGAATGAAATTGAATTTCAAAAGAAAGAAAAAGAATGCCAAACGCGCTACGGCTTTCGCGCTTGAGTTTGATTGCTCCCTGCATTCGGGGTGAATGAGCCAGTTCCGTTCTAATCTGAACGGGACGGGATAGGACCAAGGGTAGGAGACTGATTAATCCGGGCGGAAGTCAGATATAGAATTAGGAATCACTTGACGTTTGACCTTGACAAAAGACAGCGCCTCCTCACTTACTAGCATACGATCAATTCTCTCCAGAATTCTATCTCTTCCTCTCCTTATCTTTGTCCAGGTGAAGAATCCACTTGATGGAGACCAGAAAGAAGAGGCTTTCCTGGAAAGATTAGAATTCCTCTATTAGATTAGCATTCCCCAATCTACCGCCGCTGCTATCTTAGACAACTATTGAAGTGAAGATCCAAAGGCGAACAGCCACCTAAACGAGTTCTGCGGCTACCGACGATCGCAAGTTTGGTTGGTAAGTAGGCTTTCGAGGCTCAACTACTTCACTAGCTGAGGCACTTCTAGCGGACCTACCGATCATGCAGGGGAATCCAGCAAGAATAGGCCAAAAAGCGTAGGCTTGTTTCCTGCGCTCACGCCTGCGAGCGAAGCGCTCAAAGCGATGCGAGCCAGCTTGTAGTAAGAGGGGGGCACTTGCAGCCTTATCTCGCGTTTTCACTGCCCGCCGTACGTGACTTAGCAAGCGTTTGGCATTCTTTTTCTTTCTTTGTTTTATTTCAGAATGAGAATTGAAGAAATGAATTGAATTTCATTCTTTCATAAATAAAACATATTACAATTTAAATTGAATTTTGAGCTTCAATTTTGCTTTTCTCGGGGGAAACATGATTCTAAGCAGAAAACAAACAATGATGTTACCGGATGCTTGAGGAGAGAAGGACTAAACATATACTTCTCGCTCCCAACCCGGGGCCATGCTTCAAAACGAGCTTCAAAGCAAAGAATCACCGTCTTAAGCGAGACGCGCGAAAGCCGTTGCTTGTTCCTACGGGATTGAGATTAAGAACCACCAATGGTGGAGGCAGTTGATCTTAATCAGCCAGTTGCCAGATCCAGATGCAGATCGAATTGGACCCTGCGAAGAAAACGGAAGAGCGCGCTAGCTAGCGCACAAGCCGCCGGGCACTCTAAGAAGCAGGCTTGGGTTGCAGAAAAATCTGGTTCAGAATCTAAAAAAGAAAGAATATTTATATAATAATAAAAGGCCTAAGGAAGTGTCAAGCAAAGCGGACAATTCATTCAGAGGACGGACGGATGAGAGATTCATTTCTTTGTGTGCGGGTTCAAGTCCCCTTATGTCCCCCACTGTTCTATTCAATCCTACCCCATAGTCCCTTATTTCGCTCCTCCATTTTCTTCGATCATCGGACGTGAAGGTCTGCCCTTCCTTCATCCGCCGGCATTCCTTGTTCGAGGCATATCGGCCCCCTTTGCCCCCTATTGCTTGCCCATTATTGGGCCTCGACCTCGGTAGAGGTAAAGTCTTTTATTTCCTCATCGATCGAAGCAGCTGATAATCTTGCACCTGTGGTCGAATGCGGGAATATTTCCCCCACCTTATAAGCAGTGGGGTATGGCATTCTCTGTCTCGACCTGATGGTCAATTTATCCTATCCGATCGATAGCCCGCCGAAGAGCAGTAACTTCCAGTCGACTTCTCTCTGTTGCACATCCTCTGGTGGGGGTTGTGATCTCGTGAGGGTGAGGGGTCTTGGGAAATGAGCTGCCATCGAAGCAGCTGATCGACGTCGAGTCTAATACGGGTGGTGGAACCGGGCGGGGATCCTATCCTAACATGCTCCAGATCACTCTATCCATTCCAGTCCCACCTTCATTCGTGTGCTGCAACTCAGAGGCTATAGACGCAGGACCAACATCCCTTCCAGTTCTAGATTCCTTCAATCCAAGCCTTGCCTTCTTGCTTAAAGCCGCTCTACTACGATTTTAGTGGCATTCGGGGCGTTAAAAAGATCCCGATGATGAGGGGTCAACTCCTCTTTCTCTGCCCTTTCCCCCCTATCCCTGTCGGTCGAGTGCTTTATCCCTAGTGATAGTGAGATTAGGACCATAGAACAAATCAATCAGTCTGGCAGGGGAGTCGCTTTAGTCAACTGATAAGGAGCGGGAAAAAGATACACTTTAGACACTCGGCCACTCGACTATACCAGCCGGGAGAGGGCACGGACTCCACTCAAGGGCTTTAGCGAAAGGAGAGATTCGAAAGAGGAACTGGTCAATTCTACTTAGAAGCCAGTGGAGTCAAGTTCTGAAGGCTCCAAAAGGCTCGTGTAGTAGACTCCACTTGCCTGGCCTGGAACCCGAACGTTTCTACTAGCCACCTAGCCATTTGATCCTTAAAAGTGTCCATCGGCTACTTCCAATGTTGTGGTTCCCTACCCGGTGGATCAAAGCTTTCCGGTGCTCCTTCAATCCCTTCCACCCGAACTGTCGGAGAGGAGTCTATATACTGATGGAGTGACTATCTGCCGGCCCATCGCTACATCCTTCAACCGGGATTCTCTTTCCTTCCCCCGTTCGCAAAGGCTTCTTCGCGGGACCACCCGCATGATTCATCCTTCTGTCGAAAGCCCTTCCATCCGTGCTTTCCGTGAACCGCCTCTATTCCAATAACTTTCAATGTCGGTCGGCGGATAGGTTACCATTGACTGAGTGCGGGGTAGGATTCAATCCCATTCCGGCAACCTTCCACCCCGGCAAAGCCAGCTTCATCTTTTATTCCCGCGAAACAAGAAGTTTATCTTCTCTCGAGATCGGGCAGCACATATATGGTTGAATTTCCACCCATCGAAATGCACCGGTCGCTTCAATCCTCATTGCGGATTGGACCAGCCCCTCACTCAAGATGTTATTGCCCATTGGACTGAAACCGGTAGAGAGCTGCCTTGCTTACTTGTCTTAGTCTGGTCCATAGCGATCCTCGACTAAGTTCGTACGGCTTGAAGCCGGCTCTTTAGTAAGTCCTCGGTGGGGAGCAGTAAGTCCCAATCCATGATCTACGACCACCCTTATTACTGGTTACTGGAGCATCGCCTAGCCCCTCAACCTATGGTCGAGCATTTTGAAGAAACCGCTGCACTCATTTCTTTTCCACCTTCAAAGAAAAGAGAAGATCAAAAGCTTGATTTTCTTTATTCTTTATATATATAATTATATATAATAGAATAGAATTCCGTTCGCCTCCTCGTTCACTCCACGCATGCCCTCTCGAAACAAGTATGTAATGCCTTTCCTTTTCACCAGATAGGAGTCTTCTCTCTGAAAGCGAAACTTATTACCGTTGGTTGCCGGAATCCCTGTCTGCCTGCCCGTCTGTCTTAGCCAGCCCAGGCTTTCTCTGGTAGGAAAAGCAGGTTCATGCCAGGATTTCTACCATTTCTCTCGGCAATTAGCTTTCTTTTTTGATCACCGCTTCGCTCCCGTAACGACGACTCAATAGATCTACCACTGGTCTCCAAGGCCTTCTGTAGTTGGTCTTTTCTCCTCTCTCTAGTCTAGTCACTTTCTTCCCCAAGAACTCAGCCTAACGGCCCCTCTCTTCTTGGTCGACTCAATTACATAGACCTATTTTCTGACTTGATATAAAAAAGACACTATCAGACGACTGGTGACTCAACATTCTCTATTTAAAGTCAAGAAAATTGAGGAATTCTCCCTTTACTCAACCATTAAGAAAGGGGCACCTCTCTCCGTTACTTCCCTTAGTCGCCTCAATCACTCAGTCATGCCAGTAAGTGAGTTCAGTAATCAAACCTTTCTCAGCCTAGCCCCTATTTATTGAGCTCCCGTTACCACTACCGACAGCAGCTACTGCACCCATGGATTTAGCACCGTCTAAGATCTCGTTATCAATTGAAGACGCTATTTCGTTCCTCTCAAAGGCAGTATGATAAAAAAAAGGGATCGGGAAAGCAAGCTACTAAGCTAAGCCTCTTTACAGTAAATCTCCCACTCCCAAACCAAAGGTCTCTTCTCGCGAAAAGGAAAGTCAGCCGAGTCCGAGTCACCGCTTCGCTCCCGTTGGTCGCCCCTGGGATTGGAAGTCTTCGCTATCATGGGGAAAAGGTTCTTATATGTATATATGTCAATTCATGACAGCCTTCCTCTCTTCTTCTCTTTCTCGCTTCAAGCCAAGCGCAGGAATGGAAGCATATTCCGCTCGTTCCCCTCGATCTTGAGATTGGTCTCACATGGACTGAATCACTTCTACTTTAAGATTGGGTTGTTGGTGTGAAGCCGACTGTACTATCATAGCTGGGAAAAGAGTCAATTCCCCGTCAGTCTTTCGATCTTAGAAAGGCAATTCCCTTTACTTATCCGTCTACCTTGCTAAACGCCCTTTCCTGTCGGTAGAGCTTACCTTCGGCAACCCTCTCCCTTATGGTCGTCAATTCCATCGACCCTCTCGTCAAAAGTCTTCTACTCGTTCGCTAATCGGGATAGGAAAAGGGGGCGTATCGGTAAGGAAGATCTCTATGCCTATGCCTTTCCTTCTCTTCTTCAAAGCAAGCCTTTCCTAGTCAGTCATCAAATCGTAGACGTAGCTTAGTCACTCTGGGGGATTAGTCATCTCTTTCTGCTTATGCCCTTGCCCCTCTTAGACCAATAAAATGAGTGGAGGTGCTAGTCTTGCTACTCACAATAGGACTTTCCTTTGAAGAGGGGATGAAGTAAGCCAATATGAATATGGAAGTGCCGACTGCATGTACCGGAGATCCTTTTTAGTTTTTAGAAAGCTGCTGCCTTTATTTGCTCTGTCTCATAGGATTCGGCTCATCATCTTCTCATGAACTTTGATAGTTTGGGATAACTAGGTTTTTCTAGTCTTGCCAAGAGCCTTGTACACGAGCCATCCCTGCTCGGATTGGAGAGCTCGCCGGGGAAGAGACTTTCTTCGATCTGCGCAGGCATTTTAAGGGTTTCAAACTTTCTGATATAGTGATAGTGGGTTCAGTCCCAGTTTCCTTAGCTTATTTGACTATGGAAAGGCGTAGGAATGACTTTAGTAAAGGGCAGTTGACTTTGTTGAGTGCTTTCTTTATCGACTATGATGATAGTCTCCTTTGGTCAGGCTTTCCCGCTTGTACCTGACTTTCAAACATTCTATCTTTTCAGGATCCGCGATACCCTATCCGAAAGGAAAGACCTTAACTGCCTTGCCGATAATTCCCTTCCTTATTAAGAAGTATGAGAGTGCGGCATAGCCTTCATGAATGCTCCTACCTCCTCTACCCCCTTTCTAAGACTTATCTTCTTTCTGACTTCCTTCTTAGCACCTAAGAGACTAATGTTAATGCGGCTGATTATTTTCCTTTATTTTCTTCTAGATGGTTCGTCACTCTTCAAGGTAAGAGTAGGCTCATTCTTTCTGTCATCGAATGTACCTGCCTCCTTGTATTAATTAGAATATAGAGCCATGGATGAAGAGATGAAGGCCATTGAGAAGAATGAGACATGGACTTGAGACGGCAAGATTGATGAAGTCGAAATTGCTCATCGGTAAAGTCAGAATAGAAGTCTATTGCTGATAGATCTTTTGCCCTCCTGCCGTCCTTTCAGTGACTTATAGGGCTTCCTTCAGCTCAGTCATCTTTCTTCTTGAGAGTCGCCACCTCTCCCAGGAAAGGCTCTTAGTAGAAGCGGCTAGATTGAACCGGAATTTGAGTTGAAGATGGGGTAGAGGGAACAAGCAACGGCTTTCGCGCCTGTCTTTCTCAATCACATTTTTTGAATTTCAAAAATCCCATTGCTAACAAGCTCTCGGGCTCATGCTTGCTACTGCTCTCGGGCTAACACTCGGGAGCACACATCATGAAGCGCCCTATTATGCTAACAGCTGCGCGCTCATAGCTTTCTTATGCGAGAATGTGCGCGCATAGCATTCTTATGCAGATTTAAGAGGAAGGACTGAGTCCTCTTATTAAGATTTAGAGGAAGGACTGAGTCCACTTATTAAATTAATTAAGAAAAAACGCACGATACGCGCATCGGACGCGAACCTATGCGCACATGCTAAAAGCGGAAATACATAAACTCAAATGCCAATAGCGCGCGAGAAGCAACAGGGCGTATTGTATGTGCCAATTGCCATTTAGCTAATAAGCCCGTAGATATTGAGGTTCCCTGTGCGTCCTGATACTGTATTTGAAGCAGTTGTTAGAATCCCTTATGATATGCAACTGAAACAAGTTCTTGCTAATGGTAAAAAAGGGTCTTTGAATGTGGGGGCTGTTCTTATTTTACCCGAAGGATTCGAATTAGCTCCTCCCGATCGTCTTTCTCCCGAGATGAAAGAAAAGATGGGCAATCTGTCTTTTCAGAGCTATCGCCCCAATAAAAGACAGATTCTTGTGATAGGTCCCGTTCCTGGTCAGAAATGTAGTGAAATTGTCTTTCCCAAACACTTACAAGATATGAAGGGGCAGACATTCACGAGCCGATAGGCGATCTTAAGGAACTTCCTCTATAGTCTCAAAAGCTAAAGCGCTTCTTAATGCCGTAAGCCGAACTATTCTATAATATGTATTTATTCCCACGTTTCGACTATACACATACAGGGGTTACATCCGAAGTCTTGAACAGCTAATTGAAGGCCGTGTGAACCCGGATAGGGCAATTATCGCGTATAAGCGTCTATGCCCCTATCCATTAAAGAAGGGCAACAAGCAATCTGAACCATGGCATTACGCAGCCAAGCAAACTAGAGCTAGTCCGGTGATTGGATTAACGGTTGGTTCAGGAATTTCCCGGGTTAGAAAAATAGGCAGAAACTAAAGCATCTAACTCTAAAGTCTCTTGGAGAGGCACTTTCTTCAACAGCGTAGTGGCTATTGGTCCTATTGGTTACTTTGAAAGGTAGAAGTCCCCAAAGTCAATCCATAGCTAGAGGGGATCTCTCTACCCAACAAAAGGCGGATCGAGAGAAAGTTGAGTGTTGGACCAATCGATGACTTTCGAACGATAGGGTTTCTCTTCCGTAGGGGATAGAGAGAACTATCGAAGGGAAACAGAGCCCATCTTTAGGATCGTAGATCAGTAGCTGCCATGGCATACCCGCTAGAAGTGGGACTCGCTATAGCATACCCATGAGCTTAGTCCATTCTTCATCAGAAGATTCACCGATTTCAATTCTATTTGTCGAGAAGAGTCTCTCTTTATTTTATTGAAACATTGCTACTAGAACGATTGAGGCATTCCAATCCAATTGAAAGTCAAGCTGACAAACGAAAGCAAGGGAAAATCAAAGATTGACTCCAATCGTTTAGGGGTACCAAAAGAGCTAAGAGCTCAAAGGACAACTCTTATAGTACGAATATGTTCAGTTTGCTTTAGAGTACTTAAGTCTCGGGTGATCTTAGATCATCCTGATAACACCAAGCTGAGGATGAGCTCTTTTACTAAAATGCTACTGAGGATCGTGCTTACGTTTTGCTCTGATACCGAAAATGAACCGGCACTCTGCTCACTTATAGGCATTCCTTACTCATTCATTAACTCCCATGTCATCCTCACCCTCAAACCCCTGGCCTTAGCCAATTCAATACCTTCTCCTGGTGGAAATCTCTCCTCCGAACCTAATCCTTTGATTCTTGATCCCTCTTTTCCCAAGAGGTTTGTTAGCGTCCCGCCTCTTGATTGATTGAATTATCTTCAAAGCAAAGGGATGCTTTTAGTTCAAAAACTTATCGACCATCTATTTTTGACCATATTTTCACAGCTTCCTCCATCTATAATGACATTACATACCTTTAAGCCGGAGGTACACCGTGTTCTTCAGATGTTGGTTCGCAACCAATCATCATCGCCCGGCACGCGAGGGTGATCAGGGTTCGTCTGATCATCAAGCCAACGGTTACCTCACCAAGCAAACAAGCCACTACCTCTTCCTCTGTCCTCAAGCGGACTCTCCAACTATCGGGAGGTAGATTCATCATCCGGTCAGTATCAATCTATATCTATAGAATAAGGAGTGTCTCGCCATAGCGACTCAATAGCAATTTCTGATATCTGAAAAGGAGAAAAACTTGACTATGATTGCACCCCTTCTCTCCTTACCCGGTTGGCATAGAGTACCCACTTCTACTCCTTATCCATAGGCAATTTCTCACCTCCAATCCAGTGTCCAAGGAAACACACCGGAGATTGAGCAAAGCAACATTTCTCCTTTTTTTTCATTCACAAGCAGATTTCGCCCTCACTTCGAGACGGATGAGACTGATAAGGAATACCTAGCTAACCCGTCCCTACAGTAACTGCCTTAGACAACTAGTCCATAACACGCATCTGGGCGTGAGCGTGAGAGACATGAGATAAAGCCTTCGCTTGCAGACTGATCAAAGTACCAAAGGTGCCCTCAGTCCACAGAGAAAGGGCTCTTCTCACACCTTAGTTAGAGCACGAACTATTCTAATATAGTAATGAAAGCTGCTAACGGAGCAAATGAGATGAGCCAGAGAAAAAAGATGAGGCTAATAAAGAGAATGGGATGAGCACCGCACGAAAGCAATTGTTTTTTACTATTGCACGCACTTCCACCGGTGTTGGCTTAAGAATAGGGTTAGGTTGTTAGCCTTTAGGAGCGGTTGAGAGCGAAAGGGGTCCTTCTTGTAGGCGTATGATAACTATAAGATAAGCGTATAAAAGAACTAGCAGGGCCAGTAACCTACCTTGCTGCAGTAAAGGGCTAAGAGCTAAGACAAGAGTTAGTACAAGTTCCTAGGCCACCTAACTAGATGCTAGATGAGTGAGAGCTACCCAGCAGGGTATAGAAGGGAAAGTCGCATCTCCGGCGAAATAGAAATATAAGGTAGCGTAACCTTGGCAAGGAAGGGCCTAAGAATCGAAGACAAAGAAGCCAATTGCGCGTATTATCTCCCATGTCTTTAGTACTTCAGGACAGCAAGTCAAGAGGGCTAATCAAGTACTTGGCGTGGAGCAGGAGATTCCTTTCAGTGCCATTTCTATTGATTGGTAGGACTTCTCTACTCCCCACCTCAAAGGACAACTCTGAGAGCTACCTGACAGCTACTAGTGGTAAATGCACTCATTGTATGCAATTCCTTAAGCAAGTGGTTCTCGAGAAGTGAGAATTGGCCTTGGGTTCCAGACTCAAGTACCCCAGGTTGTTCCCTTAGTCCAGAGATCAAGGGATGGAAATCCAGAGCTGATCTCAAACAGCAGCGCATGGTTCTCATACAGCGACAGATGGTTCTCAAAGAGCGGCGGTAGGTAGCTGGCGGCGGTGGGTAGCTAATTTTCAATGAATTTACCACGGTCTGTTCCTCTTTCTGGCGCATCACTTGGCGGATAACTAGTAGGAAGGATTAGGGCAGTGATCTATTTCGTTCCTGACAGATTGACGATGACAGGTAGCCTAATGCGCTCCTTTAAGCGCTTATTCGCCAGTGATAGGAGTGAACTATTCGAATCATACTTGCTTTATTGTCGATTAGGCTCCCACACCATAACACCATAATAAGTACACGAGCAGGTTAAGGTAAAAGAGATCAGATCAATAGCCGTAGTTGCATCTGTTAACTTCTTCTATTAGGGGATTTCCAAGTAAGCGGCGAATCCCACAGTCTTGGAACTCAGGCGAGTACCGATGCTCCTGTCTTTGTCAAGTGGGTAGGAGTTTCTTTAACCGGTTGAGAAGGAGACATGAAAGTTGAAGTCTTTAAGTGAGCCGCCAGGCGAAGGCAGACCAATACAGTAGCCTTTAAGAGCAGTAGGTCATTACTAGTCGTAGTCTTGAGTCGCTATCTAGAGGAAAGCCTTTACGAGTCTTGGTAGTAGCTGTAAGGCGACCTTCTCTCCTACCAACCATATAAACCGTTTCTGGGGTCCGGGCATTCGAGGGTTAGATGTTGCTTTGCTAAGGTGGTGATATTTCCTGGCCAAGATAAACAACCAACTAACCAGCACCAGATATCTGAAGCGTGGAGACCTTCGGATGGAGTATCCTACTCACAGGTGTCGGCCTTTCCATAAACACCCACATCTCTAGCCCTCCAATGGATGCTAAGAGTAGAATGAGGCTCTGGAAATAAAGAAGAAGAGGCGAAAGGCGGATGGAAGCAATCCACCCTAATGCTAATGAAGGAAAAAACCTCGTCCCACGCTTCGCGAATGCTCACTTAGATACGACAATTCCAATTGTTTTTCTGGTCTACTCCCACTGTTCGCTAACACTCACCTGGGATACGTACACCCTATCTTGCTAGTTCAAGCTCTCTAAAGTTCTCGTATGGGTCTTTGTAGTAGTGGAGCTTTCACATGCTCAGTAACTTGCCTGGATCCGCTGTCCAATCCACATACATTCATTCCATTCGGTAAATATGGCTTAGCAGGCTCTCCGCCTGCCTCTATATATTTGATAGGATCGGTAGGCTAAATAAGTACCCTCCATTATTATGGGCCTCGTCTTGTTCGGCTAGCGAGTAAGTAACGTAGACGTAGTTGGCAAGGCTTTCGTACTAGTTATGAGTCAGATGCTCTATTTTTCTCCTTTTTAGGAGCCTAAGCTTTTGTTGGATGTCGTTTAGTTTCTATGTCTATATTTTCTTTATAACCAGAAGTGATCTACTCCCCGTCGCCTAAAGGCTCCTTTAGTACTAAACCCTCACCTTACGGCTCACTTCTGATTGAGTTCGAAACCTTGTAATATTGATCCTTGTAGTACATTGATGAAAAACGGATTGGATGTTCCTTGGCCTCGCCTTTCTTCTTCGTTCTTGATGCCCGAACATTAAATGTATTTATGAATGTCTGGAATGACTGACCAATACATGTCGTGGAAGTCTTCCACTGCTGAATGAGTTGCATCATTAAATATTACAATCGATTGATCAAAGTGCACAAAGCTGCTTTGCTGCACCAGATTACTGGAGAGACTTGCTCGTTCAGTCAGATACGCGACACCAACTATATCTATGATATATTTCACTCCTGCAGCCGTTGCTTGTTCCTCTTGGATGTCTCTTTTCATAAAAAGACTACGCGCAGAAGCATCTCTATGATCTAATCGCTCTTATGAGAAGTTGTACTAGCTTTATCAAATATTCTTTGAGATCTCCCCTAATGGAAAGCGAAGAAAAATGGCTTGCGCGCTTCCTTCAGTGAGAGATTGGATCTATAGTAGAACGGGTGACCGGCTTTAAAAAAGGACCTTTGGACCCTCGGCTTATCAATCTCAATCTTTCACGTGAAGTGCAGCATTCAAATTCACTTCTCTTTCAAGCTCCAGTGTCTCGTTTTGCTCTTCCAGAAAGTCAAGGATCTTAGCCCACACCGGTTACCGACCTCGTAGGCCTTTTGGGCCGTGGGGTGTATCGATGCCTTTCTTTACTCTTTGAGCGGAAACAAGACCACTGATTTACTATGAAATTACATAGTTGATTCAATCGGACCCCCTCACCTCAGGGAATGAATCCCAAGTAGGAAAGCCTGATTGGTTGGTCATACGCTCTGTAGGAGTCGAACCTACGACATAGGGTTTTGGATACCTACGTTCTACCAGCTGAACAAAGAGCGGTTCTAGTAGTCTACTTTTTGATTAAGTGAAAAGGTTCAGTGAACCCCTCTAGGGGAAGCCTTTTTTTTCTTTCACGCCGGTCGAGCGCTGCTGCTTTGTCTTTCTATTATCGGGCGACCGGACCCTTATTCACCCAATTGGAAGATCTATTCAGAACCTGATTACGGTCGTGTTAGAAAGGCTTCGAACACCCCTTATGTATGGCCAATTGACGAATGAATGTTGCGAACCCTTAGCGGTGATTGAGCGTATGTATCATTCCGTCAAAAAAGTGCACTTTTTGTGACCTGTTCCCATAATCATAATAAAATAATAAGACCTCTCTTTGTCAGTTTCACCAACTCGTACCTTATTAAGTTCGTGGGGTGGGCTTCGTTCGGCTTACATATTTCCACTCTGATCATATGTCTTTCTTCTATGAATTGACTCTGCTAGTGGGACCGCCCTAGAGATAGAGCTTCGTGGAAAAAGCCGTTATCGCGGGCCATCCTTTCAAAGTTTGTGGTCAGGTACCCTTGCGGATGAAGCTGAACAAGCACAGCGGAATCTGACTTCGAACTGAAAGCTTAAAGAACACGCTTCCAGCAAACAAACGACAACAATAGCACCCGCTCAAGCTGATAGAAGAATCGGAACGCCGCTAACGCTGCGCCCGTATGGAGCGAAGAAGCTGATATCGCGGCCCGCTTTCCGCATGCCAGCCTTAGGACAGAGCGGTCGACGAGAGCCATCATATAACCGAAGTCCTGTCGGGTCCGTCGCTCCTTTTCTAATCAGCTGTGCAGACCTTACCCTGCCCGAAGGAAGGCCCCCTAAATTAGTATTTCTCGTAAAAGAAACGAAAGCCTTGCCAGCGTTACGACGGCATTCCAAGAAGCTACTTCCTATGGGAGGGTCCCCTATTGATGAATCACTCGAAAGGAATTTCACCGCTCTGTGGGGAATTCCCTTTGTTCTTTCAGGTCGAGTGTAGCGAAGGTACCCGTAACCCGGAACTACCCGTAACGAAAGAACTCGAAACCGAAAGGAAGGATAGATACGAAAAGGTTTGCGGTTAGGTTGCGGGAAAGGTGAGCTGGACACTTGAAAAAGCAGCTTCGTGAAAACCAAGTTCTTTCAAGGTACTCCAATCCTTGTGAGAGGCAACCGAGTCTTTGTCCCACGATGGGCAGAGGAAAGAGTTAAGCCGTAGCGCGCTAGCGCTAGCACTTATTGAATCAAAGACGAGAGGGAACAAGCAACGGACTGAGTGCCTAGCGCGAAAGCCGTAGCGCTAACGCGCTTGAGTTTGATTGCTTCCTGAGCGGCAATACAATTAATCGCAGCTAGCGCGCCCCCATAAGATAAGCCAACAACCAACTCCCCAATCCGTCCACTCAAGCTTTCCCGGGTTGAAAGAAAGACGTTGAAGGGGCATGGATGAAATCCCCATGAGTCTGACACTCCTTACACCTACGCACAAACTCTATGCTGTCCTTCTCCCCTTCCCCATAGTAAGCCAGCCAATAGTACCCTAACCTAAGAAGTTCTCTTAGCTAGCGCATGTCCATTAATGTGACCACCGCATGCTCTTGCATGAGTTTAATGAATGGTTTGTTGAGCCGTGTCGTCACATCTAAGGTTGGTTCTGTCGAAGGATCTACGGTACAACACATTTCCTAGAAAAGAAAATAGCCTCCGCGGGGCAGCGCCATTAGAGAATTTAGAACCGGGAGCGGCCATCTATCAGTGGCACTCTTAAGGTCAAAGCTAAACCCTTCCTTAAAACCAGTCAGCCGATCTAAGGGCGCAACTTGATCAAAGGTCCCATCCATAGGGATCCGAGCTAAAACACTCATCAACTACTTATGGTAGGGATATAAGAATCTTTGCTTAATTTCATTTCCAATGGCAAAGATTCGTCTCTTTCCCGCTCCCTCAATCACCATACCCAACCTACCAAAATCACCCTGATATTCAAACTGTTCAAACGTGGGCAGTTTTGAACCCACCCAACGCTCAAAGCAATCAAGATCTTTATTGGCCGTCTCAGTCTTAGTCGGGTCAAGGGCAAAACGTACCCTCTCCCTCCACAGCACTGCCGACGAAAAGATCTTGTGCATGGTCTAATCTCAGCATTGATCCATAAGCAGCAAGCTCATAAGTTAGAGCTAAGAAAGCTGACTTAATCGGTTTCGAATGAGACTTAGGATACAACGCATCCTTAGGGATCCTTACATTAGGCACTGCCTTCCAGGTGGGCTCCCAAGATATTCCGTGAACGATAGGAATCTGGGAGAAAAAAGGTCAATAACGATTAATGAGACCTCGTCAAAAATCTGGAAACTCTGAACAGAAGCTCATAACGGAATCAATGTCCTTTGGCAATTGCACTATGCTGTCAAAGGGCAAGGGCTTAGCCAACTGAATGACCTTCGCCAATGAAAACCATGACAAGTACAACTGGACTAATTGATCCGCCTTCGAATCCTTCTAATATATCATTCTTCTATGGAAGGATGGAATAATCGTTGGGTACCCTGAACAGGTGAGAGATCCTGGAAAAGGGAGTCTTCTGGTTGCTGGATCTCCGGCATAAGCTTTCTGCAGCACAGAGGCACACTGCTTTAGATAAAGAGCTAATAATAACAATACTGATTTCCCCCTTAACCAGTATACCTTCTTGGCTAGAAGGAATGCAGCGATGCATCTCTCCTTGGTGTAATCGTCGAAGACCAAAAAAAAGCGTGGCCTCATTTAAGACCGCGATAATGGTCTTGGGACCTTCAAAGATCCCACGCCATGAAGTCGACACTGAGCGCAGTAATACTTGAAATAACTAGTGAGTCATGGTGTGATTTTTATACATTCACAGCCTGACATCCGCCATGTTGCCAGCTGGGCGATTCGGAAGTGACTCCCCTCCGAAGTCCGTATCCCAGATCAAAGACTATTGCGCTAAGCCAATGTCGACAACAACTCTCCTAAATTATGGGGAACTTGTCCCACCATGGGGGGGGCGTCTCGGTGACTAACCCGAGATATCGATGCTACCGTTAACACGGGACATCGACCAGGGTTGACCTGTCCATATCGCTTTCCCAACCGGACAGGTTGCCCTTGGACACACCTTAACCTACTCACTCTAACTTGTAAAGTTTTCGCTCAGGTGCGCATACAGTCTTATAGACTACACCAATACAGAGGATTCGAGAGAGGAGCGAGAAAACCAAAGTGCTCCAGCCAGAACCATGTTTCAGCCATAGCACTCTACAGTAGATTGAAAATCTTATCTAAGCACTGAGTTGATCGAGACCAAAGTCTACAGGACACCACATCGAACGTAACTCGCACTGCGCTAACGCCCTTATTAGAGTAAAGGCGAGGCGCTCATTCCTTTGCTTGTTTGGCCTACTCTTGCCGGGGGTTTCTTGGTCCTACGCAGTTTTGAATTCAAAGGCAAAAGAGAATAAGAGATTTGTTACACCCCGTTTGCTGCTCAAACCGTAGCAGGAAATGCTATTCGTGTAGAAGGAAATGCTATTCGTACAGTAGTGGAAGCAGGGTACGCTAGAGGCGAAAGCTAGTACCAAGTGCGGAAAGAGACCCGGGAAATATGCGCTGTCCAACGCACACAGGTAGGAAGGGACGCCTTAGGCTCGGCCCATCACAAGCTCGTAAGCTTCACATGGCCTTTCTTCTGCTACACATCTCTATCTAGCTAAGCGGTGCGCGCGGACGCTCGTATCCTTGGAACTGATGACTTAGGACGAGGGAAAATGCGAGTAGATCGTAAATAGGCCCCTTTATCTCTGGCACTTCGGTTCCCTGCAGAGATAGTGACCCTCAAGGAAATCCGGTATCCCCGTGAAAGAAAGGAGAACGAAGAGGGAGAAAGCGTTGGCTCGCGGCTCTTGGAAGTTGGTCCGGAAGACTGGGAATTCACTCTCACAGCACCACCTGCAGGATCGATGCAATTGACGACTGGTTGGAGAGGGCGATTGAAGACACTCGACCGATAGGGAGAGGCTTCGTGAGGGTTTTGCTAGGATAAGAGTAGCATCCGCTCGAGCGTTTTTCGAAGCCTTTCTCATAAGCAAAGGAAATGAAGAGACTCTCAAGTTTAGGGTGGACGTAGTTCAGGGGCGTCGTAGAAGCGAGAGGATCGATGAAATTGATGTAAAGTATCCTCCACAAGTCTCAGTTACAGGGCCTTTACTTTAGCAAGATAGCTTTAGACAGGAAGAGGCACAAAGTAGCTCATTAGAGTTCTTGAGGAGCTTTAACCGACAGGTAGACTTCCAATCCGAAGATCAATAAATTGAGGGAGAGAGGCACTCAATTAACTTTTAGAGGAGACCTTTGGCAACTTACGTAACGGGAGATCGAGCGTAAGGGTGGTTTACGATTAGTCTTTACTTTTCGATAGGTAGAGAAAAAAGGGATAGCTATAGCTCTAAGGATAGGTATAAAAATGTGCTAGCTTAATTGAATTGATAAGTTGAGAGTTTCAGACCTAGACCTTCGAGTTAATGCCGTAATGGCAAGGGCTTTAGTTGTAATTATATTACAATATATGTTATATAAAGGATCAGTTTAGGGATCTTCCCACTTTGCCATTTCCCGTTCTTTTTGGTAGCAAAAGACTTTCCCTTCCTAGAATGACATTGAAATCATGCAACTTTCCATTTCCCCCGTCTTTTTCGTTGCACTTGAGTTAGAGTTGGTACAGTAGGAAGTTACGGAGAGAGAAGCGAAGACACTAAGGCGAAGGTAGAGGGGCGTAGTAAACTCTACTTCCTTTGATAGAGATGGTGTAATTGACACTGGACCAAGGGGTCAAAACTACGTTGGAGAAGCTTTAAGTAGAGAGGACAAAGGGGCTAGGCGAGGAAAGGCAGTAAATCACTCAACTGAGAAGGAGAGGGACGGAAGTAGCTAAACCGCCCGGGTACAAATGACATACTTGGAGCGAGAAGGCGTTAAGCAAGAGTACGAGCGATAAGCCACTCGAATTCAAGGAGAGGTTGGACGTAGTTCACTGTTCAAGGATTAGAGAGGCGCAGCGGCTTGAAGACGCTCGAGTAAGTTCTTCCGGGTTGAAGTCAAAAAAAGATCGAAAACGCTCAATTGATAGATAGGCGGCCAACTAAAGCTATAAATAAGAAGTTGAAGAAGAAAGTTTCTCTACATACCGTTTTTAAGGAAAGGTGGGATCGGTCGAATGATGCCCCTCTCTAAAGAGAAAAGAGCTAGTCTTGGTCCCTCTGAGAAGAGTCGAGTAAGCCAATGACTTAATCGGCTTGGTTGCTCATGAGGGGACCGAAGGTAGGACTTTCAAAAGAGACATTCCTCTCCAACTCACTTGTACGATAGGGGCCTAGCGCTATAGTTGTAGAAGCGATCGGGTGGACGTAGTTCAGGGTAGCTAGACCAAGAGGTGCGAGTAGAAGACTTTTTCCGAGAGAGAGGCCTTCACGCAAGATGCTCGAGCGAAGGGGCATAGCGTTGGAACTAGCTCAAGTAAGAAGTGTAGCTACGATGTAGCTGGGGGCGTCTCGTGGTAAGACTATTCTTCGATAGGTAGGTGCCAAGAAAGAGCTCGACTTCTTTTTTTTACCACTAGTGCAGAAAGGGACCTTTTTCGGAGATAGAAAGGGGGAGGAAAACAAGGTAGCGAAGAGACTCGTACAACAGGGAGAGGTCGTTTAGTAAGCGGGGGGAGCGAAAGACAGATAAGGAAAGGGAATGCGGGTCTTTAAGCTAGACTTCCAATCCGAGGTGAGACCCGAGGGATCAGTAGATAGTCCCGGGGACGTTGCGATGCTCAAAGAACAGGGTGGTCTACGATCAGGCTACATACTATACTATACTTGTAGCTAGAGGAGACAGAAAGGAAGACCAAAAAGAGAAGGCGTAAAGCAAGGGAATTCAGACTTGTAGCGTAAGGGAATGAGGAACGCAAACGGGAGATCTATTTATTACCGATACCAAGTTGCTATTCAGATAGGGTGACGGGAGCGAACTTACGTTCCTTGTGACTGACGAAAGGAAGAACGGGGCAGAGCGAAGCACGGTATCAGTAAGATAGATGATCACGCAGGGGAACTTCTGTAGTTGTAGACAGATTGATTCTAAAGAGTCTGGGGCGTAGAGCTCGACCGTAAGGGAGAGAGGCGTAGCTTGCTTACTTGTCTTAGTAAGGGAACGCGTTACATACTTTTTGAAAGAAGAAGAATTAAAAAACAGATGTTTTCTTTATTCATTATCATTTCTAAATGAATTAGAATTTCATTCATTGTAACATGAATTTGCAAGTGAAAATAGTCTTCTTTCTTTCATTCGTCTTTATTCAATTCATTCTCATTTCATTCATTTGCAAGGATGTCTTCTTTCTTTCATTCTCATTTCATTCATTTGCATTTCATTCTTTCTTTCATTCTCATTTCTAAATGACATTTCTAAATTCTTTTTTTTGCTTAGCTCGGGATCCGAAGGTTCAATGATCCAGCGGTCAGAACCGCTCACCGTGATTGGGCTCAATCAAGGGTACGGCATATCCGGTTAGTTCATAAACAGTCTTGATCAAACCGAACTCTCTGAAACAATATGATAAAGTGTTCAGAATGATATCGAGATTCCCGTATCCGCATCTACGGAGCTGCCAACTGTCTTATTGCGTTGGATAACTTCCAGCTTGGGAGCTAAACTCTCGTTCCTATAGGAACTGACAGACAGACGTAGATGAGCGCTTGTGTGCCCTATTGCTATAAGGTCAGGTGCACGGGCGCTTTTCCAAATCCTAAATTAGAGTAGTTTCGAGAACTTGAATTACCCCTCAATAGCCACGCTCAGGCTCACGTTGGCAATGAAGACGACTCAAACGCGCGAAATGCTAAATGGCACAAAAGGCTGGCAGTGGTGGCTCGGATCAACGAATCCGGACACTAGTACAGGCGGCGGAAAGGAGAGATCCAGTGAGTAGGGCTGAGGCATGACTCTAAGGAACGGAGTAGAAGCCCTCGGTCAAATTATAGGGAATGCGCGTGCAGGAATCGAGGTCCCACAGGATCACAGGCTCGACAGCAACTAGAGCCTGGAAAGCTAATCACTTGGCGAGGGTTGGTGTGGCCTATCAAAATCAGTCTATGAGCTATTGAACTTAGACTTAACAGCTCAAAGAGACGCACCGAAAGGTGAAATCCAGCCCTCTGGCACCGCAGACAAATTTCTTTAAGTCCGGGATAATACCATAAAATACCTACGGATGCCATGAGCTAAAAAACTGGAGTTCATTAACAGGATGCTGTTGAGGGATTGGATGAACATAGCGGATCATTCCCCAAGAAGAAAGACAGCAAAAATCTGTTGAGGTCGGGATCCTGATGCCTGCTGCTTGGCAACACCAGCCTTGCTGAGTAGTTCTACACCCAGCTGCGTACAAGAGACGCCTGGTTGTGTATGAGAGAAGGGCAAAGAGGTCACCAATCCGGGAGGAGAGACTAATCCTGGGTGAACGGCGGTGCTTAGACCGATCAAATAGCCAGCCGGCCAGCCGTTAGGAGATGCTAACGGTCACGAAAGAAAGTGTGAAATTGGTTTACTCAAGTTGTCCCTAATAAGAACAGATTAAAGGGAAAGAGCTCTCCTTTTATTATAGGTTCAGAGAGATTTTCTTTCAACATGGACAGTGGTAGAAACGGGATATAAGCCTGAAAAACCTAAGCGCTATATAAAAAGATGTACCTATTCAATGGTTTGTTTACCGTACTAGCTAGTCACAACTAGCCGCCTCCAAGGGAACGAGCCCTTTACTAATTGATCAAAGCGGGTGAGGGTTTCACTCCTGATACGAGGGTGTGCCTTCTGTTAACATCTATTCCCACACTTTTGCTATGAGTGACCAAACCGATCAGGGTACGAAATGGTACTATGTAAACCAGGGCCTGGGGCGACCGCTTGAGCTGCACCTGAAAGGGGCCCTTTAAACTTTAGGCACAAGTCTGATACGAAAAATAAGTGAAAGACAAGGGAATAGAGCGTCTTTCACGGAAAGAATAAACTACCTTTGAAACCGAACACAAAAGCTAAAATAGCGATAATAGCGATTTTCGCTCAACGATAGCTTACCCGCTTGGATTGCTTTCCGTGCTGTTTTGTAGCACAGACTGCTTTTCTTGCTTGGCGGCTTTCCTTATTGCCTGCTTTCTAGCCGTTGGCATACTCGCAGTTCAGTCATAAACGTGCTTTAGGAAGGGGAAGACATTTTCTTATTCCAACTCCCCCCCTACATCCCCCGTGGGGGGACTGGCCTTAGCTGATAGAGGAAAAGGCGTTCGACTCGTGCTTCCCTAGGCCAAAGGTGACTGAGACACCATCCACTTCATATCAGGTTCAGATTGACAGACTCCAAGATCAGTTGGAGTCTATCTCAAGAGCAATCGAGGCGAGACGAGAAAAGCCGGCATCACATTCGCCGCCACAGGGTGAATCGCGCAACCCCGGCCCCTCTCAGTCACCTTACTCTCTGCCTATACCATTTGAGATAGGTGACGAAGAAATCGGAGCCCAGGTTCCTATGCCGATTCCACCAGCTCAACCTGCTGTTCCGCCTATCCAAAAGGTAGTGAGTGCTCAGACAAATGCTGCTTAATCTCCTTACCCTTTGCCGAACAGGAATAGACCACTGATGGCTCGGCAGCAACCTGCATTACCCAGAATGACAACAGCTTCATTCCTAGCTTCAACATCGTCCCCTCCACCAGCTCCAGGACCTTTCACTCCACCTTGGACTGGACAGTATCCATATCCGTCTCCACCATACCATGGCTATTATCCTCCCTATCCTTATGTGAGGGTTGGTGTGGCCACCTCCTCCTCTCGAGTGGGGACAGGGCAGAAAATACATGCCAAACTTCACCATGCCCAACAACACCACTCAAAATTCATCAGGTTCCGCTGTGCCCTCAACGTTTCAGCCACAGGCGGCAACTCAGCCACCGCGGCAATCTACCCCAGCAATGCAGCCTGGTGAGGAACGGCCGATCGGCTGTGTTAGAGCTGATTAGGCAGCAAAATAACCCTTCTCCAGCCGATCAACCTAGACGGAATCCGTATCCCGCAAGTCTCGACCGGGATTATCCATTTCCTCCCAACTATAAACAACCAAAGTTTAAGGAGTTTGCTGGAAATATCCGATTTCGGTTACCCCGGAGGAACATATTGTCCGATTCATATCGCTGTGCAAGGACACAGCACATAACGAATTCCTGCTGTTGAGGCAATTCAGTTGTTTGTCGTTAACTGGTGTAGCGTGGAGAAAAAAGTGCAGCTACCAGCTAACTCTACAGCTGGTTTGAGATAGAAAAGAAGTTTAATGAACAATTCTTTAGGCCTTCAGCTACCGAAACGTTGGCCGACCTGTCTAGCTTGAGGCAGGAGCAAGACGAATTACTTCTTAAGAAATTCAGAAAGAATATGTCAGAACCATAGCATTTCGTGATTCATTGGTAAATCAACTTTGATTCTCTATTAGCCAATAATGCGGGCCCATTAACATGGTTAAAGGTAAACCCTTTGAAGTCGAGGCACAACAAGGTACTCTTTCTACCACTATGTTAGTAGGAGATGGTTTCAAAATGAATAGTTGGCAATTAAAGCTCTCGCGCTATAGCTATTGTGCATTGCTTAAAAAGTAGCGCTTAAAGCATTAAGTTTGTCTCAAGCGGTGCTATTGTGTCCTTTTCTTAAGTAGTTTCGCATTTCTTTCCCGGGTCGCTAGGCCTCCCACGAGAAGATTAGGTTGAGGGAGTCCCTTCGCTCTCGCTTGGCGTGGGCATTCAGTTACGCTTTCTTTCTACTTGGGAAGGGAGAAGACTAACAATATCACAGAAACCAGGCGTATTCTCATGTGCCGAAGGCTCGCTGCAGCTTCATGTGGGGCAAGAGGCCTAGCTTGCTCCGTTGGGTTTGTTGCATGCTGAGTTTCGCTTGCTGCAGCGAAGAATGGTTCAGTCTTCAAGTGTGGTCGTCAGGCCAGTTCCTTAGGAATAAGAAAATAGGGCTTCGTTCCTCTTAATAAAATAGCTAAGTCATTACAAAGATCGAGGGAAGGAAATCGGGGTTGCCAAGTTGAACTGGCAATAGCCCTCGTCCAATAAGACCGGGATCTTTCCTCTCGACGCCCCATCAACGTGAAGTTAGAACTCACCAAAGGAATTAATCCGATGAAGCCGTTCCGTAGCTAGAAGAAGCGAGGAATGAAGACTGATTAGCAAAGGTCGAATCCATGAACAACTACCCCAAGGTCTCTTTCTCTGGTTCGGTGGAATCAATTCCAAAAGGAAGGGCTGTGGGGGGCACTGCTGCCCTATTGCTATAAGGGGGCGTGTGCGCGTCAAGCCCCCTACTCAAACTGCGCTAGCTAGCGCTCACGCCCTATTGCTATAAGGGGGCTTGTGCGCTTTCTGGCTCGCTTCGCTTTTCTCGCTCGCTGGCTAACGCGCTACTTTATAGTCCTGCCTTGGAACCAGACCTCCGTACCTCTAGTTGGTAGGGCAGGGAAGAACAGCGATTGGCAGACTAGACTAAGTGCCCACTCACTACCTTCGCTTATCAGTCTTTCAGACTTAGACCCGAAAGTGCGGTTATAGGAGCGCCTCGGTTTCTGCTTAATAGTAATCGTCCATGTCAATTGCCTTCTTCAAGGCAGGGCAGTTTATTTAACACGGGAAGTCCCACCTTCCTATTTTCATAGGGAATAGAAGAGCGATAACGAACTGACCTTTCTTTATAGGAAGATCACAACAGGAAAGGAAGCTTCCAATTGATAGCGGGAAAGGTACCAGGAGATCTCAGACCCTCTCATAGTGTTAGCGGAACTGGGAAATCTGCAGAAGATCGGCTAGCCAGAAAGATCAAATATCAAAGTTGTTCAAATTGAAAAGCCCAAAATGCCGATTTAGACAGTGTCAAGTGGAAGCAGAACTTCATCCCGTTGATGCTAGGCTTCGCCCAAGCGTCCCTCCCACGGTGTTCGTGACATAGCGAACTTGCTCGGAAATAATTCTCAGCTGGAACAAATCCTTTCAAGAAATTCCTTCGTCAGGTTTGCTATTCGACCCGCTCCTGAGGCATTTCCCGTTGAGATGACTGATGATGTAGCCCAGGTTTATTTAGTAGGCGGAAAGAAAGGTCATCAGTTTCATTAAGAAAGGAATAACCAACAGCTCCCGTTTCTCCCCTTTCGGTATCCATTGGGAAAGAGGAAGGGTCAAATGAACTGATAGCGAGGCAAGTCGGTAAGCGGCGTGGTATTGGTAGAACCCGTGTCACTTTTGAAGTGGGCAAAGTCAAACTAGGAAAGGCGAGAAGTGGGTCTAGTTCTTTTGGTTAAGTCCTTTCCAAAGGGCTTGCTATTCGACCCGTATCTGTTGCCGGGTCAGTTTCGGCGATTTCGTTTTTGCGGTAACATATGACTCTACCGCCCTAGAGATAGAGCTTCGTCATCAACTCGGTATATTGCTCCGGCAGAGTGTGATGCCTGGAAAAGGGACGATCAACTATCACCTTACCAACAATATCCATCAAGGTTCAGCTCCACCCGGGACCCGCCCCGCCTGGCAAGCGGTGTGAATCTAGCTCTCGTCTAAGCGCTTCAGCTCGCAGGCCAAGCCAAGGGCATTCGTGGCCATCCTCGATGTCCCCGATCATCGTGTAAGCCGAGCAGGGAATTCGGCATCATATCGGTTAGCTAGACCGAAATAACCAAATGATCAAACTTATAGCAAAAGCGTCTTGTGCCTATCCTATAAAGAAAGCGTCTTTTGCCAAGCAGGTGACCAAGTATAGAGAGAATCGAAAGTTCAAAAAGAGAATTTAGAAATGAATTCAGAGAATAATAGCTAAGCAATCAAACTCAAGCTAGAAAGCGCCTTACTGCACCACACCAACCCTCGCCCAAGGTAGCACGCTTCAAGCCTGCTAAAATGACTTTTTGAACTTTAATAAATAAAATACCTATCCTTCCATATATATATATAAGCATATATAGAAGCATATATATAAGGAAGGTGTGGACTGCTGGGTAGCAATTAAGCCAATGATTATTCATGATTCCATATTGAATCAATTCCATACCGGGCATACCGGTTCCAAATTAGAGGAATGTTATGGTAAAACTTCGTTTGAAACGATGTGGTAGAAAGCAACGTGCGACTTGAAGGACATGGTCGGTTGTGGATGCAGGAATCCACCATTTTATATATCTGTGAAGATGCTCTTGGCTCGACATAGTTTGTTCTGTTACACTAGGAAACCAATTTTCTTGGTTGTAAATAGTACATGATGGAGCTCGAGTATAAAGTCTTGATTCATTTATCAGGGGAAGAGTCTAGGGTGAGTACCAATCAATAGGTTGGAAAAACTTCGTAACGTAAGTATATCTTCGATATAGAAATCGAAAGGGTGAAATTTGAATGGGGTTCAAACCAAAAAGTCAAATAGTTCGGAATTGGTAAAAATATTTGACCAAAATTGTATCGTAGGGGAATCAATCATTCGTACGATTCTTTCAATAGAAAGAAATAACAAAAGGTATGTTGCTGCCATTTTGAAACGATTAAGAATCGCCGAAGTAATGTCTAAACCCAATGATTCAAAGCAAGGATAACGGATACCGGAACAAGTAAACGCCATTTTTCAACTGTTTCAACAACTAGAACTAGATTAGAATGTGGAAATAGATTCTAGGTGAGACAAATAAAAAAGAAATGGGTTAGAGACGGCTCAATAAATGTTTAAGGATTTCCCTTCGAGGCCTTTGATAATTACCTAACTTGAGTTATGAGTACGAATGAGATTTATCTTCTCAGGAGAGAAGAACAAAAAACGACTCAAATTTCTAGTCTAATTCAAAATTTATTGGATACATTTGCCACTATATACATAAATTCGAATCATTCTTTCTTGAGCCGTATGAGGAGAAAACCTCCTATACGTTTCTAGGGGGGGGGGAATTCTGCATATACATCTATCCCAATGAGTCATCTATCGAATCGTTGCAATTGATGTTCGATCCCGAAGAGAGGGAAGAGATCTTCGTAAAGTCGGTTTTTACGATCCGATAAAGAATCAAACTTATTTAAATGTTCCTGCTATTCTATATTTCCTTGAAAGGGGCGCTCAACCTACAGGAACTGTTCATGATATTTCAAAGAAGGCGGAGGTCTTTAAAGAACTTCGAGTTAATCAAACAAAGTCCAATTAATGGAATAAAAAAGGGGTGCCTAGCATCTGGCTTTATGTAATTGTTTCTCCACTGATCTCTTTTTGAACTTTCTATTGCTCTCCTTGTCTGTCTTCCCTCTCTTCCGCTTTAGTAGCCTTTGTGCAATCAAACTTGCTTGCCTTCACCCTCAAAGCATCTTCTCGAAAGGCAGGAGTCAGCCGTTAGGCAGTTTCCTGAGTGCATTCAAGACTGGAGCTAGGCGAGGAGCAAGCATGAGCCCGAGAGCGTATGCCCTATACTACCTTCTGGTTTTAGTACTTTTTGAACTGGAAGAAATGAGATTTTTATTCAACCATTCCTTTCTAATGTTTCGGAAAATAAATAACATTGATTGCATCGACGAATGAATCTAATATGGGCTATTATTATTTCGATCAAGCCGCCATGGTGAAATTGGTAGACACGCTGCTCTTAGGAAGCAGTGCCAGAGCATCTCGGTTCGAATCCGAGTGGCGGCATTCTCTAAAGGGGCACAATAGATCCTATACTGAATGAAATTCCGGATTTCTATAATTTCAAACCCCCTTTTTTTAATAGTTTTTTATGATATTTGATACTTTAGAACATATATTAACTCACATCTCTTTTTCGATCATTTCAATTGTCATTACGATTCATTTAATGAAATTACTAGTTCATGAAATCGTAGGACTATGTGATTCGTCAGAAAAAGGTATGATAGTGACTTTTTTCTGTATAACAGGATTATTAGTTACTCGTTGGATTTATTCGAGACATTTCCCATTAAATTCTTTATATGGATCATTAATGTTCCTTTCGTGGAGTTTCTCCATTTTTCATATGGTTTAGAAAATACTCCACCATAAAAATGATTTAAGCGCAATAACAGCTCCAGGTACTATTTTGACTCAAGGCTTTGCCACTTCGGGGCTTTTAACTGAAATGCATCAATCCGCAATATTAGTGCCTGCTCTACAATCCCAGTGGTTAATGATGCACGTGAGTATGATGTTATTGAGCTACGCAGCTCTTTTATGCGGATCGTTATTATCAGTAGCTCTTTTAGTCATTACACTTAGAAAAAACATAGATATTCTTGGTAAAAGTCAGAATTGACTAATTGGGTCATTTTCTTTTGATGAGATACAATACTTAAATGAAAAAGGAAGTGTTTTACAAAGCACCTCCTTTCTTTCATTTAGAAATTCTCACAAGTCTCAATTTACTCGACGGTTGGATCATTGGAGTTATCGTGTTATTAGTCTAGGATTGACTTTTTTAACCATAGGTATTCTTTCGGGAGCAGTATGGGCTAATGAGGCATGGGGATCTTATTGGAATTGGGACCCTAAGGAAACTTGGGCATTTATTACTTGGACCATATTCGCAATTTATTTACATACTAGAACGGCTCAAAGTTTGCAAGGTGTGAATTCCGCAATTGTGGCTTCTGTTCTTATAATTTTGATATGTTATTTTGGGGTCAATCTATTAGGGGTAGGACTACATAGTTATGGTTCATTCACATTAACATCTAATTGAAGAAAAATAGATGTACTAACAATAAGCAATAAGGCAGAACAAGGCCAAGGCCTTATTTATTTTCTTTTCTTTTTTAACTTGAGATTCTGCGCAAAAAAACTATTCTATGCGCAGACGTGAAACCTCTATCGAGATTTGCATTCTAATCCGCCTATTTAGAGAGGCTCGAGAGACCTCGTCTGAGAACCGCCATTCACGCACGAAACGGAGAGAACCTAAAATGCAGGTGCCCGCGGGCTCCCTCTCTCCCCCTTTTTTAGCCAACACCATCTAACACTGTTGGGCAAAGCCAAAAATCTGATGAATAGAAGGAGATCAGAAAGATACGCGGACGACTTGACTATAGTATAGGTCGGATGTTTCCGTGAGCAGTAAGCAGCAGATCTCCCCTTTTTTTGGGAAAGCTGGTGGCCCTTTGGGCGTGTGAATTCTTTCAAGGGGCGGCCTGATTCGTTCGGTAGATCCGGTCGAGGTGGTTTTCGTTTACCAGCGCGTAGGTGGTCTAAGTTCCTATGACCGAGTCTTTCTGGCCCCTGTGAACATCTTTTCTTAATGTATTAAAGAGGGCCTCTCTAACCGGTGAAAAGTGGTGGGTGTCCACTAACGGCCATTCCTGGCTCGGCTCCGATAACGCAATTCCGGGAGGAGTCGGTATAAGGGCACTGGATCCCTTCGGACCTGGAGAACGTGTGACGCTGGGTCGGGGTTTGGTGAACCAACTGGTCGCTCCTCTAGTTGAAGTATCGGGCCCCTTTTTCGTTGCCTAGGTTACACCTTCGGAATACCCACGAAGGGGATTTCGCTCTACTCCCCCCAATCTTCACTTTACGCCACGCCGACTCTCCGTCGTGGAATTAGACCAAGGGGAATCTCCATAGGAACTAGTCCCTCTGATTTCGCACGTAGGAGATCGAGACACAGCCCCAGGGCAGGGCTATGGGGAAAGATGTGGATCGATCGCTTTTATACAATGTTATTTATAAAAAAAGAAAATATCGGTAGTTGTCCGGTCGTACCCGAACAATAATATTCCAGAGGGAAATGCACCTAAGATCAAATATTTCGAGCCGGCTTCCGTGGAAAATTCAGACTTTCTTTTTGATGCAGCGATCACATAAAAACATAAACTTTGAGGCTCAATAGCTAAATACATGGCAATTGAATCATGAGCCGAGATCATAAAGAGCATACTGCGAGTAGGAAGTGGAATTAATACAATGGATTCAAAAGCATCAAACCTCTCTTGTTCGGAAGAATCGAAACACATCGAAATGGTACCAGCCGTACTTAATAATGGAAGGATTTGGCAGAAATATGTCAAATTGTCCCTCCTAAAAAGATTATTCCGGAATAAATGGGCAATAGTTAGGAGAGGTGCGCCAGCGGCGAGCAGAAGCAAGGTTATTAGATACCGAAGGGAAACCCCGGCCAGAACCACACGTGCAAGTTTCCCTGCATGTGGCTCGTCCGTGATAACTTCTTCGGATTTGCGTGAACTAGCGGACCGATCACTAAGTGGGGATGCTCCCTCCAGCATGAGCGAACCTTTTCGAAACTGGTTAGGAATGGGCGCTACTATCCCAGCCCCGATCCAGCCAGGTTCTATTGATCATGTCCCCTTCCCTACAGTTTGACCCTGTCTTGGGGCGCCTTTGGCAGCAAGTGCCCGGCGGCTTGTGCGCTAGAAAGCCCGCCGGAGAGAAAATGCTCTTCCCGTCCCGGGTCATAGTGAGGCTCCGGTGCGTCCACAGAAGAGGAAATCGCAATGCATCTTGCTCAGCAGGCGTAGCTTGGAGTGGGAGTGTTGCGGGGGTAAGGTAAGGAAAGTGGCCGCCAGAGAGGCAGCCAAACCAAGCCAGGGCCTATTGAGCGCTGCTAAGCTAATATGCGCCGGAGAAAGCCAGGTGCCGGAGGTAAGCTCTATTCGGCCCGGAGCATTGATTCCCCATAACGAATAGGCTAGCTCTATCTCTCAATTGCCTATCCTGTGCTCGAGAAGGTCCCCCACCCAGTTCTTCGGCTGCACCTCGAGGTGCATTTAGTTGTCTTAAATGAGACTCGGGAGATTCCCCGCTCCCATGGCATGGCACCTTTCGCTCATCCATTCCGCCCGCCCGTCCAGACGCGGCGCCCTTTCTCATTATCTTATCATCTACCGCCCTTTCTTTCCTCCTGGCTATTCACGCATGAAGATCATCATATGTATGCTCGACTTCTATCGCACAAGCCGCCGGGCACTTGCTGCCATACGCACAGCGCACACGCCCGCTCTCTAGCGCACAAGCCTGAGGGCTAGGGCACTTGCTGCCTTAGGGCTCAGCGCACACGCCCTAGGGCTTTCGCACACGCCCGCGAGCTGCTGTGCCCTAGGGCGTGTGCGAAAGCCCCCTATGGCCCTTGCTGTGCCCGCGGGCAGCTGCAGAGGCTGCTACCTTGGGCGCTTATAACAATAGGGCAAGCTTGAAGCACCTATTGCAATTGTAGGCTTGGGGGCGTGTGCGATGCAGCCCGCGGGCGTGTGCGCTTACACGCCCGCGGGCACAGCAAGTGCAATAGGTAGGAGTACATTATGGCAGGATCAGTCACCCGGGCAAACCAACCCTCCTCCAAGAAGAATTGTGCTATGCCCCCCCGATCCCTATAGAGCGAAAGAGCTGCCTGGTGATCCCTAGGTTGCAGCACGTCCGGTCGTTAACTCCTCGCGCCGCTGCCGCCGTTTCTAGGACCGACCGACGCCTCACCAGCACAGGTACCTACGTAGTGTAGTGTCGGTCGCACATTCATAATAGCGTTCGGACTCATGTGCCTTCCAGAACCTGGGGAGTTCCCTTGCTCCTGCAGCGTACGATTAGCCAGCCTTGCGGCGGCAAAAGGATTAGACGTCCCCCCATGCTACGGTTCCCTGCGGTCCGAACCCGGTGCCGCATTAGGTTAGGGAGCTGGGCGATAATAGCTCCTCCGCATCCCAAAGCGCGCTGCCCTCCTAGGCGCGCAACACTAAGTAATCCAAGCCAACTCACATTACTGACTAACGGTGGATAATCATCTTTCTTAGAGGTACTAAATACAACTCCATGAATGAGCAAAATGAAGGTTGCGTTAATGATAAAGATCTCTGGGGAAACAGCTAAAAAAAGATTGAACATGTGGGAGGGATCCGAAGAAATTCTGCTTTCATTTCCCCGTCTGGAGCACAGCAAGCACGGAGTTACTTAGTAGGAGTCGGATTGTGGCTCTATCCGTTCAACAGCAGGCCATGGCCTGCTGTTGTTGTTATCTGGGCAGGTGCTCCTGCAGCAGCTGCAGCTGAATCTCTCCTCGGAAATTCTCCAGCTGCAGTTCGAGATTGTGCTGCTGCAGCCGCTCTGCTTCGCGATGTAAACGGTGCCGCAGCATCTCTCCCTCGCTTAGGGGGTAGTCTGCCCAGAGTGCCAAGGAGAATGGCAGCCACATCCTTATTCTCATAATTAGGACCAACAAATAGAATAAGAAAACCTTTATTAGTATGGTCAAGCGAACAAATGGATTTCTCAGAAAAAAAGAAGACCATTTTTGATAGTAATCAAACAAGAATTTCTTGAATTCCGTAACAATTTGACGAGCTCCATAATACAGATGAAAGGACAACGCTAAGATAGTCAGACCAACGGAGCTTGGGATGAACTTGGAACTTATATACGAGGATTGGTAGAAATTCTCATAGGTCAAGCAAATCAAACTCATTTTCGGACACAGAATCGGACTAAACAAAACCATTGTGGCGAGGAAAGCCCCGGAGATTCTATGGGAAATAGGAAACGTCGAAGTGAGCTGGGACACATAAAGAGTAAGATGAGGTGATAACGGGCGATTATATGTTTTCATGAGAATGATTCTGATTGAAGATTGTACTATTAGCCACATTCAAGGTGACAGGATTCGAACCTATGGCCCTCTGTACCCAAAACAGATGCGCTGACCAGACTGCGCTACACCTCGTCTCACCCCCCCAGAGTCTGACCACCCGATCGATGAAGACTCGAACCGAACTCGCCCATCCTTTTTGGGCACAGGGACGCGAGAACCAATCCGAGTAAGAAACCGCTTTTCTCAAATCTGCCTCCAACTACTTTGAAACTTCCTCTTTCACTTGAATTTGACCGGCTCGCTCCCGGCAACGTCTCCTTTGGACCCTTCGCCCGCTTAGAAGTGGATTCGAACCACTGACACAAGGATTTTCAGTCCTTTGCTCTAACCAGCTGAGCTACCTGAACCACTTTCCTAAAGTGTGTGTTTTCTTCATCGAATAGCGCCCTACCTTACCAAGCAGTGGAGGAGCGTCGCTCGACGAACCGAGAGCCGTCCAGTCAAAAGCCGGCCCTCGTTCGGTCAGGTCTTCTTCGCTATAGACGCTACCAAGAACAAGATAGAGGCTCTCCGCTCCTAGTCACTAAGTAGTGCTATTCTGTCCTCCGGGGGACTCCACCAAGAGGTTCTTTCTCTCACTTAGAGTGCCCGCGGGCTCAACTCAAATAGGCCTCCTCTGTAGTAAAGGTGCTCCGCCCCTTGTAGTAAGAGAGCCTACGGCGCCTATTACTACTTGGTGCTCCGCCCCTAGTATACAGAGAGCCTACGGCGCCTATTACTACTTGGGGCTTGTGCGCTTACGTTGGCTAAGAGTGCCCTAAGGCTTGTGCGCGTTGTGCCCCCCTCTTACTACAAGCTGGCTCGCATCGCTTTGAGCGCTTCGCTCGCAGGCGTGAGCGCAGGCTTAGCCCGCCCGTTCAACTTCCGTGCCGGGGATTCGAACCCATGATACAATCTTCTTGTATGTCGATTTAGCAAACCAATGCCTTAAGCCACTCAGCCATACCTCCAAGTTGTTGATCGGAATTGGATGTGCCGGGTTGGGTTGGTTGCCCGAAGGGCTATCTGATCCGATCAACTGCGTAAGCCGTAGCGCGCTAGCGCGCGTACTCTTCCTCTATGAGCGAGACTCTATCCAGATCTATGGATCTCCCCAGCAAAAAAGCGAGACTCCATCCAAGCCACTCGTTGGGCGACGCCTGCTTTTCTATGAGCACCCCACCACGGAATGATGAACTTTGCCAGTCTTCGCCTCCGACCCGACCAGGAGAGAACACACGGTCAAGCCCTTACCTGCCTGAATTGAATTCATATCTCCTTCGTCTGGGAGAAAGCAGCAAGCTTCAAAAGGTGAGCGCTCAAAGCTAGCGCTCAAGCCCTGTAGCAATAGGCGCCGTCAAGCGCTTAAGCGTCAGGGCTACGCACCTGACGCAATTGGTGCTTATCGCACTCTTGCTATCAGGTAGAAAGCCTCAAGCCTACAATCGCGGCCATAAAGCTAGCGCACAAGCCTTAGGGCATGTGCGCTTGTAGGCCCTATTGCTATTGTAGGCTTGGGGCTTGTGCGCTAGAAGTCAAGGGCGTGTGCGAATGGGCAGCAAAGCAAGTGCCCGGCGGCTTGTGCGCTAGCTGCAACAGCAGGGGCCTTCTTTTGAAGCTGGTTCGAGAACCTTCTCTCATAGATTCCCTTCACCAAGTCATCGCCAGCAATCAGCTCTTATCCCTTGGTGTCAAAGGGCGAGTTCCTTTCTTGTCTTGCCAAAATTGGGCTCATTGGAGAAAGACTCTCCCGCGGCAAGGCGGGGAAGCTGCTTTCTTTATCTCGCTTGCCGTTAGTCCGTCTAGCGTCTTTCGGTTGGGGTCAGCCCCGGGGGTTAGACCGCTTGGGTTATCTTTTATAGTATCGAAGGCAGTCAACGTGTCAGCAATTCTTCTCCCATTAGATTAGACTTGTAAATCCTTTGCTCTTTTTCCTTCTCTCAAACAGTTCTCCCCCCCTCTACTTTATTTGACAGGGGCGGACTCTATCAATAACAAGAAAAAAAGTAGCAATGGAGTTTGGTTTGAGCTTGGAAGCTACCTGCTATCTATCGATAGGCGAGAACAGACTGCTATTGGCTGCTTCGCCTATCTATTCTATTATGGCCGGCTTGGAGACAAGACAGAAGAGGAACAAGCAACGGACTGAGCGCTGCGCGCGCGTTGCGCTAACGCGCTTGAGTTTGATTGCTCGGTACGATCATAGCTTCATTCATTCGTTGAACCTTGGGGATAACCATTAGCATTGAGATCAATCACCACACCACCTCTATCATACATACGACATTACACGACGCGAGAGTGCATGGTCAACACACACCTACAGCGCCTACGTTCCGCTTGCAGCCAATACAACCACAACAAATAAAGCTTGCACGATATTCAACAACCGAAGCTACTGGTAGTCCTGGGGGGACGGCATCCTCCTATAATAGTTAGCAGTACTGAACAACCGAGTCATCGGTCCGGGAAAGAAAGGCCTTTGACCATAAAAAAAAGGAACTCGCTAGGCCTTCGGAACAAAGGTGATTCTGTTCATGCTTCAGACGATCTGGCTAATTCTATATACTTCTATCTAATTATAGACTATTCTTCTATTAGAAAGGCGAACCCATAGGCCTGTTTTAGCGCGTTTCCAAAGGTAACCGGTTAGGTTGACTTTGGAAACGCTACTAAGGACCGGGTGAAGAATGAAAAACGTCCGCTAACGCCCACGGGATAAGATCTTTTTTAGATCAGCAACGAATGTCTTGTATCTATGAAGAAAGATTTCTCCCCGGGTTCAGACCCTGAATGCCATACCTTGCGGAAGGCGATTCACGAGAGAATCGCGCACAGTTCCGTTTGACCGAGATGTGAATGCCCGTGATCTGCTCGGTATAGTGATGGATTTCATGGCCGACGTCTAACCGGCACGAAGACGCCGACATGAAACGAGTTCCCCGCGGAGCATTTTCTCTTTCGTCCTCGGACTGTTCGATTCCGGCACTTGCGTTCTCATGCCCGGAACCCCCTCGCGATTGATTGGGAGAAAGAGCGAAAGCGAGAAAGATGGATTGTTATCCATCGGAAATCTATAGGAATTCCCCGGGGATTGCCTTCTAAGAGATGGCCTATCATTCTTTCATTATTCACATCCAATCCCATGCTAATAAGAAAAACGAGCGATTGCTAGTCAGCAAGTAGCTGAAAAACTGCAGAGTCCGGTGGCTGCAGAGGCCGCGATTGTAGGCTTGAGGCTTTCTACCTGATAGCAAGAGTAGCCAAAGGGCCCCTTTACACAATAGGGTGCTTTCTACCTTTAAGCAATAGTGCTGGAAGCCCGCGATAAGGTAAAGGTGCTGAATAGCCCCCTCTTACTACAAGGTGCGTAGCCTCTTTACTACAGAGAGCCGTAGGCGCCTCTTACTACTTTGTGCTCCGCCCCTTTACTACAGAGAGCCGTAGGCGCCTCTTACTACTTGGGGCTTGTGCGCTAGAGCGCGATACGGCTTCAAAGCCGTATCTTGCCTAGCTTCAAAAGGTGAGCGAGCGAGACGGCTGCCTTATCTTGCTGGCTTTTCAGTGGCTCGCTTCGCTTTTCCCGCTCGCTAGCGCACAAGCCGCCGGGCACTCTAAGAAGCAGGCTTGGGTTGCAGAAAAATCTGGTTCAGAATCTAAAAAAGAAAGGGGGTTCCTTGTCTGTCGGTCGAAGAAGGCCACAAGTGGAAGCAACCGATGCTTTGGTCATTCAGTTGACTCCTTGCTGCCAGTCCGTGCTTGCGGTCATGCTGGCAAAAGCGGGGTTTCGGCCGGTTTTACCTACTATTGGATTTGAACCAATGACTCTCGCCGTATGAAAGCGAGACTCTAACCGCTGAGTCAAGTAGGTCAAGCTGAGTCAAGTCAGATAAAATAGACCTATTAAGAGAAAGCCAACCAAAGCGCAACCAGAGTTCTCCGCGGGGCTCCGCGCTAAGAAAGAGAAAGCGTTATCGCTATACGAAATGAAGCAGCGGCTAGCACGCGGCGATCAACCACTTGGAGAACGCGGAGCCTTTCTTTCTCGGTCGTCTGTCTTAATAAGTTAAGTTGATTCCGATTCATGCGGTCGTTCTCTGCTGCATTGGTGTTTTCACTCCCCACTCTCCACCATAACAATTTGATTCCACCATATCTCAGGAGTAGTAAAAGGAAGTAGCGGGTCCGAGTAGGAAGAAATTCACTAAACTCAGAAGTAGGGGCATACATAAATGGATCAATTCATTCAACAAGATCCGTTCGGATCGAACCAGGATGAATGGGATTGGTCTGACCTCTCGCTCGGATGGTTGACTCCCGCCGACGACAGATGTCCCATGCCACGTTTCGTGAACAGCTATGCCCGAGAATGAATGAATTGTGATATAGCGCCGAATAAGCCACTGACTGTAGGAGAGGAAATAGGGGGCCCTATACCATACATCCTGCTGCCTCGGGACGACTGCACGTTACATCATAGCAGCACGACCAAATGGAGGCGGAAACCTGTGAGCGGAGCGCGGATGCGCTCGCTCAAAGCCATACTAGCGCACAAGCCGCCGGGCACTTGCTGCACAAGCCCCAAGTAGTAAGAGGCGCCTACGGCTCTCTGTAGTAAAGGGGCGGAGCACAAAGTAGTAAGAGGCGCCTACGGCTCTCTGTAGTAAAGAGGCTACGCACCTTGTAGTAAGAGGAGGCCTATTTGAGCCCGCGGGCACTTGGCGAACCAGCAGTGCCTGCTACTTTGGACGCTTATAACAATAGGGCAAGCGAGAAGCACCTATTGCGTAAAGGGGCGGAGCACAAAGTAGCAATAGGCGCTTAGGCGCTTGCCCTGTCAGGCGCTTTATAGGCACGCTTTTGCTCTATTGTGCCCTATTGTTATAAGCGCCCCTTTAAAGCGGGCACTCTCACTTTTTTGTCTGGGTCAGTCAAGCGGTTCGGGTTCTCGGTCGGTTCCCGTTCGCCTGCCTTGGCGTGGGTGGGGTGGTAAACTTAGAGGGCGCCCGCCTCCTCTGAAGACGTGTCCTCGACAACCTGGCGGTTGTTCGGTCTCAGCTTTTGAGGGCGGGAGTGCTTGGCCGCTGGGATTTCCTTTTCCTCAACCAATTCGTAACAGTCAGCCTGACTTGCTTGGCTTGGTCTAACATTTTGTTATGAACTGGCTGAATGGGTCAGATTTGAGTTCAAGTGGCACAGGACCATCGATCGACCATGGGGCGTATTCTACCCTTACCGAATTCATTCTATTGAAGCGTCACGTAAAAAGGTCCTTCCATTTCTTTTTTGTTGCATTTCTTTTGATTTTCAGTTCAAGAATTTTCTCTGTTGATTTCTGACAAAGGAAAGCCCCCCCTATACTATGCCATTTGATTGATTCAAGTTCCGTGCTGCTCGCCACTCCCCGAGGCCAAGGACGGGGTCGAACCGTCATTCCAGGATTTGCAGTCCGATACATTTCCATTATGTTACCTAGCCAAACCCGCCACCTCATGTGCCAAAGTCAAACGGTTGTTCTTCCTTCCCCGCTCCCTCTTTTTCTACATATGCGGTGGCGGGCGGAGCGCTCTATATGACCGGCGGCGGGTTACCAGAGAAGAGGGGACAACTTCTTTCTCCCTTGCCTTGCTCAATCTTCCTTTTCTGATTGAAAGTCGCAAGCAGCTGGGATGCGCGCGCTAGCGCGCGTTTTGAAGCTCGCGAAAGCCAGCGAGCGAAGCGCGGGTGCCACTATTGCTATAAGGTGCCTAAAGGGCCCCAAATAGAAAGAGGGGGGCACTGCTACGCGAAAGCCAGCGGGCGTGTGCGAGCTTTTCCCGCTCGCTGCTTCCGAAGCAGGCTGCCAGCGCATTGTATCTAACCACACTGTGGCAAATCGATACAAGTAGCTAAACTGCGAGCATCCGACATCTCCGGCCGAAGGGTTAGGCAACACTACGGCGCCTGGGTAAACATCCCGTTTACCAAACAAGACGTCGAGAGTTTCACTTAACCATTCCCCTCCAGCAGCCAAAGTGATAGCGGCTGTAGCATCCACCGCTAATGTGTGGAAGAGGGTCAGCTTTCTATGTGGATAGAGGCAACACCTTTTGCATCTTTTAAAGGATTCATATAGGTGTTGGGTCCTGAGGACCGGCCGAAGATCAAAACCTAAATGCGCCAGGGGTTGATCATCGAAGCCAGGGCAATAAGGATTCATGAATTTGAGCGCTGATGTAGCTAATTTCTCAGCCACCTTCATAGTCGATTCATTAGGGTCGTCACCTTCTACCCATATAGTGGAAGTATCCACCGTTTTCTTTGTCTGTTAAGCCTCGACTTCCTAAAGAACTAAAGAAAACTGCAATCGCAGTTTATCAACCACTCACAAGACCACCGAGATCTTCGACTTCGCTCCCACAGGTAATCCACCCGGCCCTTCAGACGAGGGGGCGGAAGATAACGAAAGGGAGACAAAGTCCTAACTAAATCATAACACTATAACCTCAACCGTCTACCCATTCCATCCATCATCTCAGTCGAGTCGATCCGATTCGTTCTTATCTATAGATAACGCAAGAGAGAACTTATGACCTCGCGGATGGAGAGGGATTCGAACCCCCGGTATTCCTATCAATACTTCGGTTTTCAAGACCGACTCTTTCAACCGCTCAGACATCCATCCCTTCGCGCTTCGCGCGCCCTATCTATCCGCGCGCTGGCAGGTGGGGGCTTATCTATGTGATTCGCTACGCTTGCTTGCGCCTATCGGCTGACTTGACTCTATTGCCTGCCGGTTAGCGACACTTTTCCGGTAGTACGAATCGCTACGCTTCGCTTGTTTCTATATGATAATATGCACTGCACCTTGGTTGCTGCGCTCCCTGCGGGTAATAGCAAGAGAGTGAAGAACGAACGATCCTCCAAACTAAAAGAGTGATTGAGTCCGACTCAAGCGAGTGAGTGAAAGGCGTGGCAAGAGAGCGAGTTCGACTCGCGAACGATCAGCAAGTGAAGGACCGATCCTTTAGCGCCAGTACTGTTGCGAGACTGTGGCGGCTCACGAGCAACATATAGACGCCGGTTGCCCATCACTCCCTCGCTCCTTTTTGAAGGCCCACCGATTGAGTTCCTCAAGAAGAACACTGAACGCCCAGCTTCGCAGAGCTGCTCTCCCCCCAGCCCAAATCATAGTGTTTAATCTGGATCTACTGTGTGTTCTGACTCTATTGGATCAAGTCAGATACTAAGCCTTCTACTACTACTATGGAGAGAAAATGCTCTATTTCAGAGATTGGACTCTCTTACTGTGATTAGTCTGGGCTGTTCCCGAGCCAGGTTCCCTGGATCCATTCTGACCTAAATGGATGAATGAAGAAGGGGGCGGGCAGATACGACGGCCACACACACCTCTTTTTAGCCGAAGAAAGCCGGATCCACTACACGGCTAGGATCAGAGAAAGATTGAGAAAGCAACCTAAATCAACCTAATTGTATTTGATTCAAAAGGCGAACAGCCCCCTATTCGTCGATCAATGAATGGATCAAAGAAGGAGGCTCTATCTATGTCATCGTATATAAGGGAAGAAGCCCGCCCCTGATCGAAGAATGAGGAAGCGCGCCCGGGTAGACTTCAAGAGCTCTTGCTCTGCGTATCCGTCCCGCGGAGTCTTGGGGGTCATAGAAACATACGGACCGACCGTTCGATTCACCGGCCGAGTTTCAATCACTCTCCATCCCTGGGAAGAACTCCAAGCTGTAACGGATCAGTCTACTTTGAAACCCTGACCCTTCAATCATTCCACCGCCTCGATTAGCAGCTTTCTCTAGTGGGCTGGGCGAGCGAGAAGGAGTTTATCCGAATCCAATAAGAAGAAAGGAACAAAAAAATAGGAGAATATCCTCAGGTTTCGAAGGAATTGCACACATAGAGATTCAAAAAAAAAGAGATCTGATCCAGGTCATAATCCATATTGGATTCCCAAATTTCTTAATCGAGGGTCGAACACGAGGAATCCATGAATTACAGACCGATGTAAAGAAAGGATTGAATTCTGTAAACCGGAGACTTAACATTGCTATCACAAGAGTTACAAAACCTTATGGGCAGCCTAATATTCTTGCGGAATACATAGCTCTACAATTAAAGAATAGAGTTTCATTTAGAAAGGCAATGAATCGGGCTATTGAATTAACTGAGCAAGCAGATACAAAAGGAATGAAAGTGCAAATTGGAGGGCGCAATGTCAATTGGACAGTCAGCGGTAGCCGGGATCGAATGTTCCTTCTGGTTTTAGTACTTTTTGAACTTGAATAAATTCTGTTTTTTTTAAGCTATCGATGTGAGGAAGAGGAAAAGAAGGAGACAAAGGATCTTCGACAAGGCCGTTGAAGAGTCAAAAATCGCTATCGAAAAACACCGCCCGTTAATAAAATCGAGAGTCTGGAAGGTTACCTGAAAAGAGGTTGCTTGCAATACGCTATTTGCTTGCGATCGAACTCTAACAGTTCCGATGAAGATGTTCTAGGGTACGAGGAAGGGGCTAAGGAAAGGGCCCCGACTTCTTTCCAGAATCCTGGCCAGATCATGAGTGAATAGCCAGTTGCTAGGATTCGTCGGTAAGCAGCTCCGGACCCCCTATGAGCTAGTTGTCCCGTCCGTCGTCCAATCCCTCCCTTCGTTCCTATAGTCCATTAGAGTAATGGGTCTAAAATCCCGAAGTCCCTGAGAGCCTTATTTGATTTGCCGGACAGCGGTTTAGAATCCGTCCCGTCCGTTCCGTCCCCTACTAGTCTCCTCTAATAGCAAACGTCCGCTGAGATCTATCTGTCCCTTCGTTTAGTCGGTACGGTAATAACGAGAGTATATCCCGGAGTTCCGTACCCTTATAGTCAAGTATAGTACACTTGGCTTGTGGTTGTCTCGCGATACCTTCTACGGCTTGGCCCGCAGCAGTACCTTGGCCAACCCCAGGTCCAATAGAAGCAAGCCCTACGGCCAACCCAGCAGCAATAACAGAAGCGGCAGAAATCAGTGGATTCATGGTAAGCTCCTCACACCAAAATCCAGAAATGGTTAATGATACAATCAACCAATGAATTATTACTTCTTTTCTTATTTCATCATTAAGACCCATCCGCCCGAAGTAACTAAGAACTCAAAAGTGAATTGAGGTAATGATATCCCTGAATCAGCAGAACTACTTCAATATCTCCTTTATAATTTCTACCGTGTAGTCTTTGTAAATCCAAAAGGTTCTAGTTATTCCATTTCTTTGGTCTAAGCCACTCTTTTGATTCTTGGCACGTTCTGTTCTCCTCTATATGCTTGACTTCATCTGTTTATTGTTTATTCATTCAATCCCCAGTCACAGATAAAACGGAAGAACTCCTATTGAATTAAAATTAAGTAGGAAAGAATATATATATATATATATAATAAGAAGAAAGAGAAAATAGAATAATATATATTTCTTCTTTATTTCACTTTTCTTTTTGAACTTGAGATTCTGAGTTTTTGCTTTGAAATCACCTTAAACGGACCGTAGGACTAGTAAGGTCCCATTAGTGCTCTACTAGTTGAAAAAAGGTGTGCCTAAGGGCGATTACTGATTAGCTTTGAAAAGGGAAGCTACTTCTTCCTTTCTTTCTTCTTTTTTTTGGGCATCTCGTAAAGGCATGCCGGCCATTTTCCCGTCTTTCATTCAAGTAGCACGATGGAGATGTCTCCCCGCTTATGAAGGGTCAAGCATTTCTTCCGGGTGTAACAGTCAAGCAGGAGTTGGAATTTATTTACCATTAGTAAGCCCCGGTCTTAGTCTTAGCTTAGCATCAAATCCTTCTCACGATTCGCAGTCCCAGGTAATAGAAGATGCAGCAAAGCAGACTTTTCCCCTGTGAACGAATCCGCCGCGACATTAGAATCAAGACAAGGCCAAATATCTTCTAAGAAAGAGTGGCTCGAGAATAGGCTTTGAGGGAAGGACGGGACTGATTCATAGATGCGGGAAGGAAAGGTTTAGGTAGCCCTGCCCTAGCCTACGATTTCAGACAAATTCCCGGGTTTCCAGTGAGTGGCCTAAGGGAATTACCTGTCTTAGGAAGAGTGGAAGAATACGGCCGAAGAAAGGCAACAGGGATTGATGCCACAGAATCCACAGCTATTGACTCAGCTGCACATTCATCTCTGGAGGGGCTTGTTCTCTTTTACCTGTTTGCAAGTGAATCAGATCTGGGCTCTGACTGTGAGGGAGGTTTCCGCAAGGGAATCAGATAAGGCCGATCTCCGATTCCTATCTTTGGGCATTCCAAGATGAAGCTGCTACAGACTACGCTCTTACTGCAAGAATGCCTTTAGCTGATTACCGGATTGCACTAGTCTCAGGAGCTGCCTTTCGAGAAGATGCTTTGAGGGTGAAGGCAAGCAAGTTTGATTGCACAAAGGCTACTAGCTTAGCACTGTTGGGAATCGATCTAGATGCCAAGCTCGGTATAATAGTCGAATCCGCGCCTTTACGCCTACATGAAATAGAATAGTCTAATCTATCCCCTTCGCACGTCTTTTAGTGCGCTGCTTCATTGGAAAGAAGGTTCCTACTAATATAATAATAGGTTGGTCCGACGCCTTGCCTCCCTCATAGAAGAGGGTTTGAACAAAGAAAAGAAAGAAGTCCGGAGGCCTCGATCGAGGAAGAAAGACATATTATTTCAAAGAAAATGTGAAGTGCCCAACTTCGAAGGTAAAGGGAAGCATCCTACCCCAAGACGGATTCCACTCCATTCCTGATAAGGGAAAGAGGGAAGTTCTCCTGATCCATCTATAAAGTCTTCTCCCTAATAGAGATAGAGTCAGTCGACGAGGGTCTCATTCGTTACCCATTTCATTTAAAGTAGGGCAGGGCTTGCGCTTGCGCCCGGCCTACTCATTCAGATTCGCTTCAACCAGCCTTAAAGCTCATTCCAGCATCATCAAATGGGAACAAAGGCCCGGATGCAATAAGCATTCCTCATAGAATTAGTAGGCGAGTACGGAGAAGTTTACTCGATCAACGGGAAAGGATGTTCAAGCTCAACCAACGTACGATCCAGCTAAGGCTGACGACCCTTGATAAGGAGAGGAAGCTTTGGTCGGCGAGTCAGAGGCAGCCTTGGCGCCGCGACCGAACGATCCAGCTGTCACCGTCACGGCTTAAGCTTAATCAAAAGGATAGGATGTTGTTTACGCAGCTCGAGAAAATGGAGAAGAAGTCAAGCGAGGTTCGTCAGAAGAAGTTGTTTATGCAGTTCGACCACCAGGAGAGTTAGCTCGGCTGCTCAGCTCGTAAGTCAGAGTCAGTTTAAGCTGCTCGAACATCGGAAGAGGTTTTTGACGTTCGTACTAGTGATTTTTCAGACGTTTGTGCTAGTGATTCTGATTCAAAGTACGAATTTAGAGTTGTTGACCATTAGGTTCTCATAGGGAATGGGAAAGAAAAAGGCATGTTATACGTACGTACCATTCCTGACCTTAAATAAATGGGCTTGAGCCCGGACCCTGGGACAAAGCCCAGGGTTTCACCGAGCGAGGGCACTTTTCTTATGTGGCCTTCCTTCGGAACCGTCAACTTTTGATTAAAAAAAGAGTGGAACAAAGCGGCGCTCGACCAAATGGATAGGAGGTTGACGTCGACTCAACCAATAGGGCTAGGAAGCAAAGCGGCGCTCGACCTGCGTACGAGGAATAACTATAAGATCGACCAACGTACGAGTAAGCCGTCTCAGGCTAAGTTCGACCAACTAGATAGGCAGCTTACTAAGCTCGAACAACTGGATAGGAGGTTGACGTCGGCTCAGAAGAAGAGGACGTTTACGCAGCTCCAGCAACTGGATAGGATGTTGAAGCTCGACCAGCTGAAAAAGACAAGGTACCTGATCATGTTAGGCTTGAGCGTTGACCCCTGACTTTTGAACTCGAACCCGAGGGTTTAACCGAGCAGAAGCTAGGAAGTCTGTTCTTAGAAAACCTTGCCTACCATTAGAGCTTCAACAAAAGAGCTAGACCTATCCTTCCTACTTGACGGCTTTAACGGCGAAAACTATCCCATTGCCGGTTCTTTCTGGTAGGACTGAGACGAAGCATTCTTTAAAGGAGGGGGGTCGTAGATCAGGCAGACTAGCCCCATGTAGTACAAAAGTCTGACCGAAAACCGAATATGCTTTTCTGCGCCGAGGTTGCACGTGGTTCACCCCCGAGTGCTGTCTCAGTTCATTGGCATCTGTCCAATTATCTGCCTTTCGTTAGCTCATCAGCTAGGAATTATGGATTAGAAAGCCGAATGCTTATTATACGTACGAACACTTTCCCAATCCTGAAAGTCAAAGTCAATAGTAAGTAAATACCGAAAGCGAGTAAATAATGTGATTTGAACCACTTTCTCCTTCAAGTCGTGCATTATTTGAATCACTTCCTATGCCCGCATTTTCTTAATCATCTTCGCTTATAGTAAAGGGCGGAAGGTAGGCATAGATTAAGGTATGGGAGATTATAGTATGGCAGGTCTCTTCTCTCTAGGAAGAGAAAAGCTCCTTTATCAACCTTCCTATATCTGACATGAGATGGGAGTCAAGAAAGGAGGCTTATATTCATTTCTCGTATCGGAAAGAAGAGATATTATGGAGTAAGCGGTGGATGGTCCGGGCGTCGACGGGAATGATGACTGTGTAGTGAGGGCGTTAGCAGGAGGAAGCTAAATTCAGCTGATCTACGACCACCCTCCTAGCTATAAGGAAGAGCCTAAGATCGTTTCCTTTAGTTCTCTCTTTCCTGGCTTTATAGTAGCTAACTTAATCTTCTGTTAGTGGAGGCCTACCAGCTTCTTGTTTTCAGTTGGCGAACTTGCCTTTATAGGCTATCCAATTGAAGTCTTAAAACCTCCTGTAGTAAGAGTAAGGGATTATAATAGGAAAATTGCATGAGTAGGGTTAGCTCCTCTTTGAGAAATCTTTGAGTCCAATGAAAGCTTAAAACGAGAGTTAGAAGGCGCCGACTCCTGGATAGAATCTCTGCTTGTTGTTGAAGGACTTCTTCCCTGATTGATTCCTCAACCTAGGATAGATCACTAGCGTCAACGTTTTATGCATTGCAGTTTATCCGATTCAGCTCTTAGGTCTTGGTAGCTAGTGGGAATGTAGGATAGGATAGCTCAAGTAAGTAATAGACTGATACAAGTGCCTCTGATAAGATAAAAAAAAAGGTCCACATGATCAATCGAAAAGGCTTTCTATGGCCATTCTCTGCCTGAGCAAATGATGCTTTCAGTAAGGACGAATGCAAGGCAAGGTTTTTTTCCCTACCTATCCCATATCAAGGAATGACATGAACAAGATGGGATAAGCGCCTTAAAAAGGAAAAGGTTGCAGCTTTTGTTGGTCCTACCTAGTAGCTAGATGCTTTAGTAGCCAGCTGGTTTGGGAAGGAAGGACAGGTAAGAATTATATCCATCATTTTTTCTTTTTCCTCTTGCTAGGTGATGAGAGTTTGACCTCTAGGACGAAAACTTTCTTCCGCCATGTTCTGGTAGCGGCATAAGGTGAGTGCTCTGATCTACGACCGCCCTCCTTCTATAAGTTTAGAGGAAGAGGAAGCTAGGGGATATTCTAACCAATAGGATCTGGCTGCTAGTAGATAAGATAGTATAATAATGGATTTCTTGCTCGCCGGATGTAGCTTCATAAGTCCTCCCCGTCTAGGTGCAGAGTTCATCCTAGCAACAAACTTGTGCCATCTTCTCTTGTTCAATGCTCCAAGCTGAATTCAAAAAAAACCAATGACAGAGAGGACTAAGCTGACAGCACAGTGCCAGGTGATCCCTTTCCTTCTTTAGGTCTTCCTCACGAGGTTGACCAGATTGGTTGAAGATTCCTACCCTGACCATGAATAGAATCTTGAGAGAAATTTCTTAAATAAAGGGTGGAAGGCGATGATGAAAAGAAGCTCAACTCCAGTTTTGGTTCAGATTCAGAAGAGAGGGGAAAAGAGAATCTTCCATGGTTGTTAGCGGCAGTCTCAGGTTACAGTTGAAGAGCAGAAATTTGTCCTTATTCTCATCCGCTAGCGTGAAAGAAAAAGAGTTCAACCTTCCGGTTTGATTGGCATTAATTGGAATGATAAGGAGCGAGAACGTGAACTCCCAACCATTTATGCGTTGGAGAGACCGTTTCTGATTTTGTGCCGAAGCAATTTATAAAGCACAGGCCGAAACAGGTGAAATCAAAGGACATTACTTAAATGCAACTGCGGGTACATGTGAAGAAATGATCAAAAGGGCCGTATTTGCCAGAGAATTGGGAGTTCCTATCGTCATGCATGACTACTTAACGGGAGGATTCACCGCAAATACTAGCTTGGCTCATTATTGCCGAGACAATGGCCTACTTCTTCACATCCATCGCGCAATGCATGCAGTTATTGATAGACAGAAGAATCATGGTATGCACTTCCGGGTACTTGCAAAAGCATTACGTTTGTCCGGTGGAGATCATATTCACTCCGGTACCGTAGTAGGTAAACTGGAAGGGGAACGGGAAAGAACTTTGGGTTTTGTTGATTTACTACGTGATTCTTTTGTTGAAAAAGACCGAAGTCGCGGTATTTATTTCACTCAAGATTGGGTCTCTCTTCCAGGTGTTTTGCCCGTGGCTTCCGGGGGTATTCACGTTTGGCATATGCCTGCCCTGACCGAGATCTTTGGGGATGATTCCGTACTACAGTTCGGCGGAGGAACTTTAGGACACCCTTGGGGAAATGCACCAGGTGCAGTAGCTAATAGGGTGGCTTTAGAAGCGTGTGTACAAGCTCGTAATGAGGGGCGCGATCTTGCTCGTGAAGGTAATGAAGTTATCCGTGAAGCTGCCAAATGGAGCCCTGAACTAGCGGCTGCTTGTGAAGTATGGAGGGAGATCAAATTCAAATTCCCGGCAATGGATACCTTGTAATCCAGTCATTCTCGTTCGTTCCCCTAATTGCAATTAAACTCGGAGTTTGCAGAAAGGCGAATAGGAAGAAAGAGTATCAAGTAGTCTTTGTTTTGTGAACAAGAGGAAGGAAGTTGTGATGTTGACCAATCGAAGCCACAATCCTTTATCAAAGGGGTACATAAGCTCATCATGGATAGGGGCTCGGCCGGCTCTAGTACCACAGGCGTACTGGCGTCTCTTTTCTTTCTCAACTCTTCGGTTCCGGATTCGAATCGGAGGAGTATTAAGGTAGTACTGATTAGACCTCCTCCGCGCCTTCGGAGAGGTAGAGTAATGTTGGCTCATCAGAAGCTTGATCGGAAACTAGGGAATAGGGGCAACAGAAGTGGGAGCCATGCCTTTCTTTTCTATTCGGGAGATCCTTTTAGCTATAGGAAGAGTTAAGGAGTCGCCTATGTTATGGATGGAATGAGAGATCCGCCTCCCCAACAGAAGGGGGTGGGGGGCGATTTAATACATTTTAACAGAATTTTAAAGAAAGAGAATTCTATAATAATTCAATGAATTTCTAAGAATCGAAAGTGAAATTCTATCTGAACTGCCCATTTTAAAATGATATCCACATTGTTCACAAATATTCATTTTTTATCGAGAAAATTTCTGAGAATTTCATCCATAACAATTTTCACATTGAACCCATAAATGTTTGTATTTTTGATTTATATCGAAATCATTAGATCTTCCTCTGATGTTGAAATCACTGTCATTACCGCCAGTTCTTATACTAGAACTCTCACTGTCATTACCACTTAAACTTGAACTCAAAATGTAACCATAAATGTCACTATCACTGTCATTATCGTTACCACTTGAAATGTAACTATCAATACTGATATCAGAACGAAGATAACTATCAATGCAACTATTAATGTGATTATTCCAATCATATTGAGTATCATACATGTAACAATCATAGTTGCGATTGTCATTCTTAGTCCCGCTATTCAGATAACTAGAAAAAGCACTTTCTAGTTCACTCAAAAAAGAACTCTCATTGTCAATCTCAAAAAGATGATTTTCAATATCAAAATATACGGAATAACTGTCACCATTACTATCCCTAACTAAAAAAGTCTCATCAGAGATTAAACTCCAAATGTCCCTGGCGCCGAATAAATGATCAACATGACTGGAACTCAAAATACCGCTATCACTCCAACTATGAATGTTTTTATCCGTATCATTTATAATGGGGTCCTCACTTCCATTGGTATTTCCAATAGGACGACCAAGGCTGCCCCTTGATTTACTTAGCCCACGCCAGTGTTCTAACTCCCCGTTAGACAACATAGAATTGAACCACCACTTTTCCATAGAGCATTCTTGCCCCCTATTTGAATGAAAATACAATAGATGAATAGTCATTCTATGAATAAGCAGTTGCCTACTTCACTTTCTTATCTGAACAAGCATATAGGTTCAATCACTAGAATCATTAACTAATGACGAGTAAGAGTCAGTATTGAAAGAAATTCTTTGATTGTGGGAATTCAATTCGGGGTATCAATTGACTTATATATTATATGATATATGATGGAACCCCTTCTTCAATTAGAAATATAAAGAGAGGTTTCTCCCATGTTGTGTACAAATTCTCATCGAAAAGATCAAAATTTCTTCCCCTTTTGAAGCCAGAATGAATTTTCGTATAATCTCGTATGTATAAGAGAATAAGAAGTTTCTATTGCAACACGGAATGAAAAAGACAATATACAGGATGGGTAGAAGGAGTTGTGACCCTTGACTTGCTTGATTTATGGTCCGAAGCTACGGGATCTACGGGATATAATATAAAATGATCCACCAATCCTAAGGATCCATAGGATTAATTATGGACCCCACGATAGAAGCATTGAGTTATTTAGCCTTAGCCTTAGATCTTCTCGTGGGTTTCTACCTTGTATATTATATATTAATTTAAGGCAAGGTATACACATATTGATATATGCAAGATAGAGGCAATGGGATCTTCATTCTTTATTCGGCTCAATCCTTTTCTTAAAAAATAAAGAGAGATGTGGGTAAATGGAAGGATGAGAGAAAGAGAGCAGGAGAATCTCAATGATATAGAATTCCAATATGTATGGCCTATGAATCATCTTATAAAAAGCAGTGTAATAAAGCATTAATGTGGATTTGCCCATAATTCGATGAATCCGATTCGGTTCATATTTGAAATGATAATAAATAATAATAAGGAGCCTTAAGTCAATAGAGACTGAGAAGATTGACTCTGGAACGGATTTAATTGGAAGCTCCATTGCATATAGTTCAGGCCTAGCCATTAACGAAGAAGCTATGGGAACGACGGAACCTGTGACTGCAGAAGATTCTATTGCAAACGAATCCTAATTATTCATTGGGTGGGATGGCGAAATTGACCAGTAACCAATTTCTTTCTTCCGGGAAGTCGTGGGTTAACCCTGCCCTAGGAATGGGGCGGATGACAGAGTCAATATTCGCCCGCGAAAGAAACACTTATTGGATTGCTAAATTTGTGGCTATTCAGTAAAGGTCAAAACAAGGATTCGGTATCAAAATGAAAGGCATTTTCCACGAAATAAACGTC
>NW_027181780.1:0-63552 GCF_029961685.1 Aristolochia californica
AGGAAAGGGACTTCTAACTGATCCCAACATGCTTTAAGTGTGGTGGATGTGCATGCCACATGCATGTTGAGTTTGCAAGTGGCCTAATGATCCAAAAATTAGGGGGAGTAGAAAAAATCAAATTCTCAAGTGGTTGGATATTTACCAACCCACTTTTTGCTTTTTGGAATTATCTCTCTCAGCATTTGTGCCTTTCCATTTGGGATGTTCAAATTTTTTTTTTTTTCGGGTCCAAACTTGTGCTCTCCCATTTTTCCTCGTAAACAAAAAAGATATAAGATCGCAACAAAACGAAAATTTTAGAGTTCATGTGTGCAAAAAAAATTCGAAAACTATAGAGAATTATTTCAGGCACTAAAAATGAGCCCCAAAATCCATGTTTGGGAAATTCCACTAGTACAACCCCCTAATAATAGCTTGGTGGAATTTTATAGGAAAGGGACTTCTAACTAATCCCAACATGCTTTATGTGTGGTGGATGTGCATGCCACAAGCAAGTTGAGGATGCAAGTGGCCTAATGATCCAAAAATTAGGGGGAGTTGAAAAAGTCCAATTCTCATGTGGTTGGATATTTACCAACCCACTTTTTGCTTATCCTTAAAAATCACTTTTTGCTTTTTGGAATTATCTCTCTCAGCATTTGTGCATTTCCATTTGGGATGTTCAAATTTTTTTTTTTTTTCGGGTCCAAAGTTGTGCTCTCCCATTTTTCCTCGTAAACAAAATAGATATAAGATCGCAACAAAACGAAAATTTTAGAGTTCATGTGTGCAAAAAAGTTTCGATAACCATAGATAATTATTTCAGGCACTAAAAATGAGCCCCAAAATCCATGTTTGGGAAATTCCACTAGTACAACCCCCTAAAAATAGCTTGGTGGAATTTTATAAGAAAGGGACTTCTAACTGATCCCAACATGCTTTAAGTGTGGTGGATGTGCATGCCACAAGCATGTTGAGGATGCAAGTGGCCTAATGATCAAAAAATTAGGGGGACTAGAAAAAATCAAATTCTCAAGTGGTTGGATATTTACCAACCCACTTTTTGCCTATCCTTAAAAATCACTTTTTGCTTTGTGGAATTATCTCTCTCAGCATTTGTGCATTTCAATTTGGGATGTTCAAATTTTTTTTTTTTGGGTCCAAACTTGTGCTCTCCCATTTTTCCTCGTAAACAAAATAGATATAAGATTGCCACCAAACGAAAATTTTAGAGTTCATGTGTGCAAAAAAAATTCGAAAACTATAGAGAATTATTTCGGGCACTACAAATGAACCCCAAAATCCATGTTAGGGAAATTCCACTAGTACAACCCCCTAATAATAGCTTGGTGGAATTTTATAGGAAAGGGACTTCTAACTGATCCCAACATGCTTTAAGTGTGGTGGATGTGCATGCCACATGCATGTTGAGTTTGCAAGTGGCCTAATGATCCAAAAATTAGGGGGAGTAGAAAAAATCAAATTCTCAAGTGGTTGGATATTTACCAACCCACTTTTTGCTTTTTGGAATTATCTCTCTCAGCATTTGTGCCTTTCCATTTGGGATGTTCAAATTTTTTTTTTTTTCGGGTCCAAACTTGTGCTCTCCCATTTTTCCTCGTAAACAAAAAAGATATAAGATCGCAACAAAACGAAAATTTTAGAGTTCATGTGTGCAAAAAAAATTCGAAAACTATAGAGAATTATTTCAGGCACTAAAAATGAGCCCCAAAATCCATGTTTGGGAAATTCCACTAGTACAACCCCCTAATAATAGCTTGGTGGAATTTTATAGGAAAGGGACTTCTAACTAATCCCAACATGCTTTATGTGTGGTGGATGTGCATGCCACAAGCAAGTTGAGGATGCAAGTGGCCTAATGATCCAAAAATTAGGGGGAGTTGAAAAAGTCCAATTCTCATGTGGTTGGATATTTACCAACCCACTTTTTGCTTATCCTTAAAAATCACTTTTTGCTTTTTGGAATTATCTCTCTCAGCATTTGTGCATTTCCATTTGGGATGTTCAAATTTTTTTTTTTTTTCGGGTCCAAAGTTGTGCTCTCCCATTTTTCCTCGTAAACAAAATAGATATAAGATCGCAACAAAACGAAAATTTTAGAGTTCATGTGTGCAAAAAAGTTTCGATAACCATAGATAATTATTTCAGGCACTAAAAATGAGCCCCAAAATCCATGTTTGGGAAATTCCACTAGTACAACCCCCTAAAAATAGCTTGGTGGAATTTTATAAGAAAGGGACTTCTAACTGATCCCAACATGCTTTAAGTGTGGTGGATGTGCATGCCACAAGCATGTTGAGGATGCAAGTGGCCTAATGATCAAAAAATTAGGGGGACTAGAAAAAATCAAATTCTCAAGTGGTTGGATATTTACCAACCCACTTTTTGCCTATCCTTAAAAATCACTTTTTGCTTTGTGGAATTATCTCTCTCAGCATTTGTGCATTTCAATTTGGGATGTTCAAATTTTTTTTTTTTGGGTCCAAACTTGTGCTCTCCCATTTTTCCTCGTAAACAAAATAGATATAAGATTGCCACCAAACGAAAATTTTAGAGTTCATGTGTGCAAAAAAAATTCGAAAACTATAGAGAATTATTTCGGGCACTACAAATGAACCCCAAAATCCATGTTAGGGAAATTCCACTAGTACAACCCCCTAATAATAGCTTGGTGGAATTTTATAGGAAAGGGACTTCTAACTGATCCCAACATGCTTTAAGTGTGGTGGATGTGCATGCCACATGCATGTTGAGTTTGCAAGTGGCCTAATGATCCAAAAATTAGGGGGAGTAGAAAAAATCAAATTCTCAAGTGGTTGGATATTTACCAACCCACTTTTTGCTTTTTGGAATTATCTCTCTCAGCATTTGTGCCTTTCCATTTGGGATGTTCAAATTTTTTTTTTTTTCGGGTCCAAACTTGTGCTCTCCCATTTTTCCTCGTAAACAAAAAAGATATAAGATCGCAACAAAACGAAAATTTTAGAGTTCATGTGTGCAAAAAAAATTCGAAAACTATAGAGAATTATTTCAGGCACTAAAAATGAGCCCCAAAATCCATGTTTGGGAAATTCCACTAGTACAACCCCCTAATAATAGCTTGGTGGAATTTTATAGGAAAGGGACTTCTAACTAATCCCAACATGCTTTATGTGTGGTGGATGTGCATGCCACAAGCAAGTTGAGGATGCAAGTGGCCTAATGATCCAAAAATTAGGGGGAGTTGAAAAAGTCCAATTCTCATGTGGTTGGATATTTACCAACCCACTTTTTGCTTATCCTTAAAAATCACTTTTTGCTTTTTGGAATTATCTCTCTCAGCATTTGTGCATTTCCATTTGGGATGTTCAAATTTTTTTTTTTTTTCGGGTCCAAAGTTGTGCTCTCCCATTTTTCCTCGTAAACAAAATAGATATAAGATCGCAACAAAACGAAAATTTTAGAGTTCATGTGTGCAAAAAAGTTTCGATAACCATAGATAATTATTTCAGGCACTAAAAATGAGCCCCAAAATCCATGTTTGGGAAATTCCACTAGTACAACCCCCTAAAAATAGCTTGGTGGAATTTTATAAGAAAGGGACTTCTAACTGATCCCAACATGCTTTAAGTGTGGTGGATGTGCATGCCACAAGCATGTTGAGGATGCAAGTGGCCTAATGATCAAAAAATTAGGGGGACTAGAAAAAATCAAATTCTCAAGTGGTTGGATATTTACCAACCCACTTTTTGCCTATCCTTAAAAATCACTTTTTGCTTTGTGGAATTATCTCTCTCAGCATTTGTGCATTTCAATTTGGGATGTTCAAATTTTTTTTTTTTGGGTCCAAACTTGTGCTCTCCCATTTTTCCTCGTAAACAAAATAGATATAAGATTGCCACCAAACGAAAATTTTAGAGTTCATGTGTGCAAAAAAAATTCGAAAACTATAGAGAATTATTTCGGGCACTACAAATGAACCCCAAAATCCATGTTAGGGAAATTCCACTAGTACAACCCCCTAATAATAGCTTGGTGGAATTTTATAGGAAAGGGACTTCTAACTGATCCCAACATGCTTTAAGTGTGGTGGATGTGCATGCCACATGCATGTTGAGTTTGCAAGTGGCCTAATGATCCAAAAATTAGGGGGAGTAGAAAAAATCAAATTCTCAAGTGGTTGGATATTTACCAACCCACTTTTTGCTTTTTGGAATTATCTCTCTCAGCATTTGTGCCTTTCCATTTGGGATGTTCAAATTTTTTTTTTTTTCGGGTCCAAACTTGTGCTCTCCCATTTTTCCTCGTAAACAAAAAAGATATAAGATCGCAACAAAACGAAAATTTTAGAGTTCATGTGTGCAAAAAAAATTCGAAAACTATAGAGAATTATTTCAGGCACTAAAAATGAGCCCCAAAATCCATGTTTGGGAAATTCCACTAGTACAACCCCCTAATAATAGCTTGGTGGAATTTTATAGGAAAGGGACTTCTAACTAATCCCAACATGCTTTATGTGTGGTGGATGTGCATGCCACAAGCAAGTTGAGGATGCAAGTGGCCTAATGATCCAAAAATTAGGGGGAGTTGAAAAAGTCCAATTCTCATGTGGTTGGATATTTACCAACCCACTTTTTGCTTATCCTTAAAAATCACTTTTTGCTTTTTGGAATTATCTCTCTCAGCATTTGTGCATTTCCATTTGGGATGTTCAAATTTTTTTTTTTTTTCGGGTCCAAAGTTGTGCTCTCCCATTTTTCCTCGTAAACAAAATAGATATAAGATCGCAACAAAACGAAAATTTTAGAGTTCATGTGTGCAAAAAAGTTTCGATAACCATAGATAATTATTTCAGGCACTAAAAATGAGCCCCAAAATCCATGTTTGGGAAATTCCACTAGTACAACCCCCTAAAAATAGCTTGGTGGAATTTTATAAGAAAGGGACTTCTAACTGATCCCAACATGCTTTAAGTGTGGTGGATGTGCATGCCACAAGCATGTTGAGGATGCAAGTGGCCTAATGATCAAAAAATTAGGGGGACTAGAAAAAATCAAATTCTCAAGTGGTTGGATATTTACCAACCCACTTTTTGCCTATCCTTAAAAATCACTTTTTGCTTTGTGGAATTATCTCTCTCAGCATTTGTGCATTTCAATTTGGGATGTTCAAATTTTTTTTTTTTGGGTCCAAACTTGTGCTCTCCCATTTTTCCTCGTAAACAAAATAGATATAAGATTGCCACCAAACGAAAATTTTAGAGTTCATGTGTGCAAAAAAAATTCGAAAACTATAGAGAATTATTTCGGGCACTACAAATGAACCCCAAAATCCATGTTAGGGAAATTCCACTAGTACAACCCCCTAATAATAGCTTGGTGGAATTTTATAGGAAAGGGACTTCTAACTGATCCCAACATGCTTTAAGTGTGGTGGATGTGCATGCCACATGCATGTTGAGTTTGCAAGTGGCCTAATGATCCAAAAATTAGGGGGAGTAGAAAAAATCAAATTCTCAAGTGGTTGGATATTTACCAACCCACTTTTTGCTTTTTGGAATTATCTCTCTCAGCATTTGTGCCTTTCCATTTGGGATGTTCAAATTTTTTTTTTTTTCGGGTCCAAACTTGTGCTCTCCCATTTTTCCTCGTAAACAAAAAAGATATAAGATCGCAACAAAACGAAAATTTTAGAGTTCATGTGTGCAAAAAAAATTCGAAAACTATAGAGAATTATTTCAGGCACTAAAAATGAGCCCCAAAATCCATGTTTGGGAAATTCCACTAGTACAACCCCCTAATAATAGCTTGGTGGAATTTTATAGGAAAGGGACTTCTAACTAATCCCAACATGCTTTATGTGTGGTGGATGTGCATGCCACAAGCAAGTTGAGGATGCAAGTGGCCTAATGATCCAAAAATTAGGGGGAGTTGAAAAAGTCCAATTCTCATGTGGTTGGATATTTACCAACCCACTTTTTGCTTATCCTTAAAAATCACTTTTTGCTTTTTGGAATTATCTCTCTCAGCATTTGTGCATTTCCATTTGGGATGTTCAAATTTTTTTTTTTTTTCGGGTCCAAAGTTGTGCTCTCCCATTTTTCCTCGTAAACAAAATAGATATAAGATCGCAACAAAACGAAAATTTTAGAGTTCATGTGTGCAAAAAAGTTTCGATAACCATAGATAATTATTTCAGGCACTAAAAATGAGCCCCAAAATCCATGTTTGGGAAATTCCACTAGTACAACCCCCTAAAAATAGCTTGGTGGAATTTTATAAGAAAGGGACTTCTAACTGATCCCAACATGCTTTAAGTGTGGTGGATGTGCATGCCACAAGCATGTTGAGGATGCAAGTGGCCTAATGATCAAAAAATTAGGGGGACTAGAAAAAATCAAATTCTCAAGTGGTTGGATATTTACCAACCCACTTTTTGCCTATCCTTAAAAATCACTTTTTGCTTTGTGGAATTATCTCTCTCAGCATTTGTGCATTTCAATTTGGGATGTTCAAATTTTTTTTTTTTGGGTCCAAACTTGTGCTCTCCCATTTTTCCTCGTAAACAAAATAGATATAAGATTGCCACCAAACGAAAATTTTAGAGTTCATGTGTGCAAAAAAAATTCGAAAACTATAGAGAATTATTTCGGGCACTACAAATGAACCCCAAAATCCATGTTAGGGAAATTCCACTAGTACAACCCCCTAATAATAGCTTGGTGGAATTTTATAGGAAAGGGACTTCTAACTGATCCCAACATGCTTTAAGTGTGGTGGATGTGCATGCCACATGCATGTTGAGTTTGCAAGTGGCCTAATGATCCAAAAATTAGGGGGAGTAGAAAAAATCAAATTCTCAAGTGGTTGGATATTTACCAACCCACTTTTTGCTTTTTGGAATTATCTCTCTCAGCATTTGTGCCTTTCCATTTGGGATGTTCAAATTTTTTTTTTTTTCGGGTCCAAACTTGTGCTCTCCCATTTTTCCTCGTAAACAAAAAAGATATAAGATCGCAACAAAACGAAAATTTTAGAGTTCATGTGTGCAAAAAAAATTCGAAAACTATAGAGAATTATTTCAGGCACTAAAAATGAGCCCCAAAATCCATGTTTGGGAAATTCCACTAGTACAACCCCCTAATAATAGCTTGGTGGAATTTTATAGGAAAGGGACTTCTAACTAATCCCAACATGCTTTATGTGTGGTGGATGTGCATGCCACAAGCAAGTTGAGGATGCAAGTGGCCTAATGATCCAAAAATTAGGGGGAGTTGAAAAAGTCCAATTCTCATGTGGTTGGATATTTACCAACCCACTTTTTGCTTATCCTTAAAAATCACTTTTTGCTTTTTGGAATTATCTCTCTCAGCATTTGTGCATTTCCATTTGGGATGTTCAAATTTTTTTTTTTTTTCGGGTCCAAAGTTGTGCTCTCCCATTTTTCCTCGTAAACAAAATAGATATAAGATCGCAACAAAACGAAAATTTTAGAGTTCATGTGTGCAAAAAAGTTTCGATAACCATAGATAATTATTTCAGGCACTAAAAATGAGCCCCAAAATCCATGTTTGGGAAATTCCACTAGTACAACCCCCTAAAAATAGCTTGGTGGAATTTTATAAGAAAGGGACTTCTAACTGATCCCAACATGCTTTAAGTGTGGTGGATGTGCATGCCACAAGCATGTTGAGGATGCAAGTGGCCTAATGATCAAAAAATTAGGGGGACTAGAAAAAATCAAATTCTCAAGTGGTTGGATATTTACCAACCCACTTTTTGCCTATCCTTAAAAATCACTTTTTGCTTTGTGGAATTATCTCTCTCAGCATTTGTGCATTTCAATTTGGGATGTTCAAATTTTTTTTTTTTGGGTCCAAACTTGTGCTCTCCCATTTTTCCTCGTAAACAAAATAGATATAAGATTGCCACCAAACGAAAATTTTAGAGTTCATGTGTGCAAAAAAAATTCGAAAACTATAGAGAATTATTTCGGGCACTACAAATGAACCCCAAAATCCATGTTAGGGAAATTCCACTAGTACAACCCCCTAATAATAGCTTGGTGGAATTTTATAGGAAAGGGACTTCTAACTGATCCCAACATGCTTTAAGTGTGGTGGATGTGCATGCCACATGCATGTTGAGTTTGCAAGTGGCCTAATGATCCAAAAATTAGGGGGAGTAGAAAAAATCAAATTCTCAAGTGGTTGGATATTTACCAACCCACTTTTTGCTTTTTGGAATTATCTCTCTCAGCATTTGTGCCTTTCCATTTGGGATGTTCAAATTTTTTTTTTTTTCGGGTCCAAACTTGTGCTCTCCCATTTTTCCTCGTAAACAAAAAAGATATAAGATCGCAACAAAACGAAAATTTTAGAGTTCATGTGTGCAAAAAAAATTCGAAAACTATAGAGAATTATTTCAGGCACTAAAAATGAGCCCCAAAATCCATGTTTGGGAAATTCCACTAGTACAACCCCCTAATAATAGCTTGGTGGAATTTTATAGGAAAGGGACTTCTAACTAATCCCAACATGCTTTATGTGTGGTGGATGTGCATGCCACAAGCAAGTTGAGGATGCAAGTGGCCTAATGATCCAAAAATTAGGGGGAGTTGAAAAAGTCCAATTCTCATGTGGTTGGATATTTACCAACCCACTTTTTGCTTATCCTTAAAAATCACTTTTTGCTTTTTGGAATTATCTCTCTCAGCATTTGTGCATTTCCATTTGGGATGTTCAAATTTTTTTTTTTTTTCGGGTCCAAAGTTGTGCTCTCCCATTTTTCCTCGTAAACAAAATAGATATAAGATCGCAACAAAACGAAAATTTTAGAGTTCATGTGTGCAAAAAAGTTTCGATAACCATAGATAATTATTTCAGGCACTAAAAATGAGCCCCAAAATCCATGTTTGGGAAATTCCACTAGTACAACCCCCTAAAAATAGCTTGGTGGAATTTTATAAGAAAGGGACTTCTAACTGATCCCAACATGCTTTAAGTGTGGTGGATGTGCATGCCACAAGCATGTTGAGGATGCAAGTGGCCTAATGATCAAAAAATTAGGGGGACTAGAAAAAATCAAATTCTCAAGTGGTTGGATATTTACCAACCCACTTTTTGCCTATCCTTAAAAATCACTTTTTGCTTTGTGGAATTATCTCTCTCAGCATTTGTGCATTTCAATTTGGGATGTTCAAATTTTTTTTTTTTGGGTCCAAACTTGTGCTCTCCCATTTTTCCTCGTAAACAAAATAGATATAAGATTGCCACCAAACGAAAATTTTAGAGTTCATGTGTGCAAAAAAAATTCGAAAACTATAGAGAATTATTTCGGGCACTACAAATGAACCCCAAAATCCATGTTAGGGAAATTCCACTAGTACAACCCCCTAATAATAGCTTGGTGGAATTTTATAGGAAAGGGACTTCTAACTGATCCCAACATGCTTTAAGTGTGGTGGATGTGCATGCCACATGCATGTTGAGTTTGCAAGTGGCCTAATGATCCAAAAATTAGGGGGAGTAGAAAAAATCAAATTCTCAAGTGGTTGGATATTTACCAACCCACTTTTTGCTTTTTGGAATTATCTCTCTCAGCATTTGTGCCTTTCCATTTGGGATGTTCAAATTTTTTTTTTTTTCGGGTCCAAACTTGTGCTCTCCCATTTTTCCTCGTAAACAAAAAAGATATAAGATCGCAACAAAACGAAAATTTTAGAGTTCATGTGTGCAAAAAAAATTCGAAAACTATAGAGAATTATTTCAGGCACTAAAAATGAGCCCCAAAATCCATGTTTGGGAAATTCCACTAGTACAACCCCCTAATAATAGCTTGGTGGAATTTTATAGGAAAGGGACTTCTAACTAATCCCAACATGCTTTATGTGTGGTGGATGTGCATGCCACAAGCAAGTTGAGGATGCAAGTGGCCTAATGATCCAAAAATTAGGGGGAGTTGAAAAAGTCCAATTCTCATGTGGTTGGATATTTACCAACCCACTTTTTGCTTATCCTTAAAAATCACTTTTTGCTTTTTGGAATTATCTCTCTCAGCATTTGTGCATTTCCATTTGGGATGTTCAAATTTTTTTTTTTTTTCGGGTCCAAAGTTGTGCTCTCCCATTTTTCCTCGTAAACAAAATAGATATAAGATCGCAACAAAACGAAAATTTTAGAGTTCATGTGTGCAAAAAAGTTTCGATAACCATAGATAATTATTTCAGGCACTAAAAATGAGCCCCAAAATCCATGTTTGGGAAATTCCACTAGTACAACCCCCTAAAAATAGCTTGGTGGAATTTTATAAGAAAGGGACTTCTAACTGATCCCAACATGCTTTAAGTGTGGTGGATGTGCATGCCACAAGCATGTTGAGGATGCAAGTGGCCTAATGATCAAAAAATTAGGGGGACTAGAAAAAATCAAATTCTCAAGTGGTTGGATATTTACCAACCCACTTTTTGCCTATCCTTAAAAATCACTTTTTGCTTTGTGGAATTATCTCTCTCAGCATTTGTGCATTTCAATTTGGGATGTTCAAATTTTTTTTTTTTGGGTCCAAACTTGTGCTCTCCCATTTTTCCTCGTAAACAAAATAGATATAAGATTGCCACCAAACGAAAATTTTAGAGTTCATGTGTGCAAAAAAAATTCGAAAACTATAGAGAATTATTTCGGGCACTACAAATGAACCCCAAAATCCATGTTAGGGAAATTCCACTAGTACAACCCCCTAATAATAGCTTGGTGGAATTTTATAGGAAAGGGACTTCTAACTGATCCCAACATGCTTTAAGTGTGGTGGATGTGCATGCCACATGCATGTTGAGTTTGCAAGTGGCCTAATGATCCAAAAATTAGGGGGAGTAGAAAAAATCAAATTCTCAAGTGGTTGGATATTTACCAACCCACTTTTTGCTTTTTGGAATTATCTCTCTCAGCATTTGTGCCTTTCCATTTGGGATGTTCAAATTTTTTTTTTTTTCGGGTCCAAACTTGTGCTCTCCCATTTTTCCTCGTAAACAAAAAAGATATAAGATCGCAACAAAACGAAAATTTTAGAGTTCATGTGTGCAAAAAAAATTCGAAAACTATAGAGAATTATTTCAGGCACTAAAAATGAGCCCCAAAATCCATGTTTGGGAAATTCCACTAGTACAACCCCCTAATAATAGCTTGGTGGAATTTTATAGGAAAGGGACTTCTAACTAATCCCAACATGCTTTATGTGTGGTGGATGTGCATGCCACAAGCAAGTTGAGGATGCAAGTGGCCTAATGATCCAAAAATTAGGGGGAGTTGAAAAAGTCCAATTCTCATGTGGTTGGATATTTACCAACCCACTTTTTGCTTTTTGGAATTATCTCTCTCAGCATTTGTGCATTTCCATTTGGGATGTTCAAATTTTTTTTTTTTTTCGGGTCCAAAGTTGTGCTCTCCCATTTTTCCTCGTAAACAAAATAGATATAAGATCGCAACAAAACGAAAATTTTAGAGTTCATGTGTGCAAAAAAGTTTCGATAACCATAGATAATTATTTCAGGCACTAAAAATGAGCCCCAAAATCCATGTTTGGGAAATTCCACTAGTACAACCCCCTAAAAATAGCTTGGTGGAATTTTATAAGAAAGGGACTTCTAACTGATCCCAACATGCTTTAAGTGTGGTGGATGTGCATGCCACAAGCATGTTGAGGATGCAAGTGGCCTAATGATCAAAAAATTAGGGGGACTAGAAAAAATCAAATTCTCAAGTGGTTGGATATTTACCAACCCACTTTTTGCCTATCCTTAAAAATCACTTTTTGCTTTGTGGAATTATCTCTCTCAGCATTTGTGCATTTCAATTTGGGATGTTCAAATTTTTTTTTTTTGGGTCCAAACTTGTGCTCTCCCATTTTTCCTCGTAAACAAAATAGATATAAGATTGCCACCAAACGAAAATTTTAGAGTTCATGTGTGCAAAAAAAATTCGAAAACTATAGAGAATTATTTCGGGCACTACAAATGAACCCCAAAATCCATGTTAGGGAAATTCCACTAGTACAACCCCCTAATAATAGCTTGGTGGAATTTTATAGGAAAGGGACTTCTAACTGATCCCAACATGCTTTAAGTGTGGTGGATGTGCATGCCACATGCATGTTGAGTTTGCAAGTGGCCTAATGATCCAAAAATTAGGGGGAGTAGAAAAAATCAAATTCTCAAGTGGTTGGATATTTACCAACCCACTTTTTGCTTTTTGGAATTATCTCTCTCAGCATTTGTGCCTTTCCATTTGGGATGTTCAAATTTTTTTTTTTTTCGGGTCCAAACTTGTGCTCTCCCATTTTTCCTCGTAAACAAAAAAGATATAAGATCGCAACAAAACGAAAATTTTAGAGTTCATGTGTGCAAAAAAAATTCGAAAACTATAGAGAATTATTTCAGGCACTAAAAATGAGCCCCAAAATCCATGTTTGGGAAATTCCACTAGTACAACCCCCTAATAATAGCTTGGTGGAATTTTATAGGAAAGGGACTTCTAACTAATCCCAACATGCTTTATGTGTGGTGGATGTGCATGCCACAAGCAAGTTGAGGATGCAAGTGGCCTAATGATCCAAAAATTAGGGGGAGTTGAAAAAGTCCAATTCTCATGTGGTTGGATATTTACCAACCCACTTTTTGCTTATCCTTAAAAATCACTTTTTGCTTTTTGGAATTATCTCTCTCAGCATTTGTGCATTTCCATTTGGGATGTTCAAATTTTTTTTTTTTTTCGGGTCCAAAGTTGTGCTCTCCCATTTTTCCTCGTAAACAAAATAGATATAAGATCGCAACAAAACGAAAATTTTAGAGTTCATGTGTGCAAAAAAGTTTCGATAACCATAGATAATTATTTCAGGCACTAAAAATGAGCCCCAAAATCCATGTTTGGGAAATTCCACTAGTACAACCCCCTAAAAATAGCTTGGTGGAATTTTATAAGAAAGGGACTTCTAACTGATCCCAACATGCTTTAAGTGTGGTGGATGTGCATGCCACAAGCATGTTGAGGATGCAAGTGGCCTAATGATCAAAAAATTAGGGGGACTAGAAAAAATCAAATTCTCAAGTGGTTGGATATTTACCAACCCACTTTTTGCCTATCCTTAAAAATCACTTTTTGCTTTGTGGAATTATCTCTCTCAGCATTTGTGCATTTCAATTTGGGATGTTCAAATTTTTTTTTTTTGGGTCCAAACTTGTGCTCTCCCATTTTTCCTCGTAAACAAAATAGATATAAGATTGCCACCAAACGAAAATTTTAGAGTTCATGTGTGCAAAAAAAATTCGAAAACTATAGAGAATTATTTCGGGCACTACAAATGAACCCCAAAATCCATGTTAGGGAAATTCCACTAGTACAACCCCCTAATAATAGCTTGGTGGAATTTTATAGGAAAGGGACTTCTAACTGATCCCAACATGCTTTAAGTGTGGTGGATGTGCATGCCACATGCATGTTGAGTTTGCAAGTGGCCTAATGATCCAAAAATTAGGGGGAGTAGAAAAAATCAAATTCTCAAGTGGTTGGATATTTACCAACCCACTTTTTGCTTTTTGGAATTATCTCTCTCAGCATTTGTGCCTTTCCATTTGGGATGTTCAAATTTTTTTTTTTTCGGGTCCAAACTTGTGCTCTCCCATTTTTCCTCGTAAACAAAAAAGATATAAGATCGCAACAAAACGAAAATTTTAGAGTTCATGTGTGCAAAAAAAATTCGAAAACTATAGAGAATTATTTCAGGCACTAAAAATGAGCCCCAAAATCCATGTTTGGGAAATTCCACTAGTACAACCCCCTAATAATAGCTTGGTGGAATTTTATAGGAAAGGGACTTCTAACTAATCCCAACATGCTTTATGTGTGGTGGATGTGCATGCCACAAGCAAGTTGAGGATGCAAGTGGCCTAATGATCCAAAAATTAGGGGGAGTTGAAAAAGTCCAATTCTCATGTGGTTGGATATTTACCAACCCACTTTTTGCTTATCCTTAAAAATCACTTTTTGCTTTTTGGAATTATCTCTCTCAGCATTTGTGCATTTCCATTTGGGATGTTCAAATTTTTTTTTTTTTTCGGGTCCAAAGTTGTGCTCTCCCATTTTTCCTCGTAAACAAAATAGATATAAGATCGCAACAAAACGAAAATTTTAGAGTTCATGTGTGCAAAAAAGTTTCGATAACCATAGATAATTATTTCAGGCACTAAAAATGAGCCCCAAAATCCATGTTTGGGAAATTCCACTAGTACAACCCCCTAAAAATAGCTTGGTGGAATTTTATAAGAAAGGGACTTCTAACTGATCCCAACATGCTTTAAGTGTGGTGGATGTGCATGCCACAAGCATGTTGAGGATGCAAGTGGCCTAATGATCAAAAAATTAGGGGGACTAGAAAAAATCAAATTCTCAAGTGGTTGGATATTTACCAACCCACTTTTTGCCTATCCTTAAAAATCACTTTTTGCTTTGTGGAATTATCTCTCTCAGCATTTGTGCATTTCAATTTGGGATGTTCAAATTTTTTTTTTTTGGGTCCAAACTTGTGCTCTCCCATTTTTCCTCGTAAACAAAATAGATATAAGATTGCCACCAAACGAAAATTTTAGAGTTCATGTGTGCAAAAAAAATTCGAAAACTATAGAGAATTATTTCGGGCACTACAAATGAACCCCAAAATCCATGTTAGGGAAATTCCACTAGTACAACCCCCTAATAATAGCTTGGTGGAATTTTATAGGAAAGGGACTTCTAACTGATCCCAACATGCTTTAAGTGTGGTGGATGTGCATGCCACATGCATGTTGAGTTTGCAAGTGGCCTAATGATCCAAAAATTAGGGGGAGTAGAAAAAATCAAATTCTCAAGTGGTTGGATATTTACCAACCCACTTTTTGCTTTTTGGAATTATCTCTCTCAGCATTTGTGCCTTTCCATTTGGGATGTTCAAATTTTTTTTTTTTTCGGGTCCAAACTTGTGCTCTCCCATTTTTCCTCGTAAACAAAAAAGATATAAGATCGCAACAAAACGAAAATTTTAGAGTTCATGTGTGCAAAAAAAATTCGAAAACTATAGAGAATTATTTCAGGCACTAAAAATGAGCCCCAAAATCCATGTTTGGGAAATTCCACTAGTACAACCCCCTAATAATAGCTTGGTGGAATTTTATAGGAAAGGGACTTCTAACTAATCCCAACATGCTTTATGTGTGGTGGATGTGCATGCCACAAGCAAGTTGAGGATGCAAGTGGCCTAATGATCCAAAAATTAGGGGGAGTTGAAAAAGTCCAATTCTCATGTGGTTGGATATTTACCAACCCACTTTTTGCTTATCCTTAAAAATCACTTTTTGCTTTTTGGAATTATCTCTCTCAGCATTTGTGCATTTCCATTTGGGATGTTCAAATTTTTTTTTTTTTTCGGGTCCAAAGTTGTGCTCTCCCATTTTTCCTCGTAAACAAAATAGATATAAGATCGCAACAAAACGAAAATTTTAGAGTTCATGTGTGCAAAAAAGTTTCGATAACCATAGATAATTATTTCAGGCACTAAAAATGAGCCCCAAAATCCATGTTTGGGAAATTCCACTAGTACAACCCCCTAAAAATAGCTTGGTGGAATTTTATAAGAAAGGGACTTCTAACTGATCCCAACATGCTTTAAGTGTGGTGGATGTGCATGCCACAAGCATGTTGAGGATGCAAGTGGCCTAATGATCAAAAAATTAGGGGGACTAGAAAAAATCAAATTCTCAAGTGGTTGGATATTTACCAACCCACTTTTTGCCTATCCTTAAAAATCACTTTTTGCTTTGTGGAATTATCTCTCTCAGCATTTGTGCATTTCAATTTGGGATGTTCAAATTTTTTTTTTTTGGGTCCAAACTTGTGCTCTCCCATTTTTCCTCGTAAACAAAATAGATATAAGATTGCCACCAAACGAAAATTTTAGAGTTCATGTGTGCAAAAAAAATTCGAAAACTATAGAGAATTATTTCGGGCACTACAAATGAACCCCAAAATCCATGTTAGGGAAATTCCACTAGTACAACCCCCTAATAATAGCTTGGTGGAATTTTATAGGAAAGGGACTTCTAACTGATCCCAACATGCTTTAAGTGTGGTGGATGTGCATGCCACATGCATGTTGAGTTTGCAAGTGGCCTAATGATCCAAAAATTAGGGGGAGTAGAAAAAATCAAATTCTCAAGTGGTTGGATATTTACCAACCCACTTTTTGCTTTTTGGAATTATCTCTCTCAGCATTTGTGCCTTTCCATTTGGGATGTTCAAATTTTTTTTTTTTTCGGGTCCAAACTTGTGCTCTCCCATTTTTCCTCGTAAACAAAAAAGATATAAGATCGCAACAAAACGAAAATTTTAGAGTTCATGTGTGCAAAAAAAATTCGAAAACTATAGAGAATTATTTCAGGCACTAAAAATGAGCCCCAAAATCCATGTTTGGGAAATTCCACTAGTACAACCCCCTAATAATAGCTTGGTGGAATTTTATAGGAAAGGGACTTCTAACTAATCCCAACATGCTTTATGTGTGGTGGATGTGCATGCCACAAGCAAGTTGAGGATGCAAGTGGCCTAATGATCCAAAAATTAGGGGGAGTTGAAAAAGTCCAATTCTCATGTGGTTGGATATTTACCAACCCACTTTTTGCTTATCCTTAAAAATCACTTTTTGCTTTTTGGAATTATCTCTCTCAGCATTTGTGCATTTCCATTTGGGATGTTCAAATTTTTTTTTTTTTTCGGGTCCAAAGTTGTGCTCTCCCATTTTTCCTCGTAAACAAAATAGATATAAGATCGCAACAAAACGAAAATTTTAGAGTTCATGTGTGCAAAAAAGTTTCGATAACCATAGATAATTATTTCAGGCACTAAAAATGAGCCCCAAAATCCATGTTTGGGAAATTCCACTAGTACAACCCCCTAAAAATAGCTTGGTGGAATTTTATAAGAAAGGGACTTCTAACTGATCCCAACATGCTTTAAGTGTGGTGGATGTGCATGCCACAAGCATGTTGAGGATGCAAGTGGCCTAATGATCAAAAAATTAGGGGGACTAGAAAAAATCAAATTCTCAAGTGGTTGGATATTTACCAACCCACTTTTTGCCTATCCTTAAAAATCACTTTTTGCTTTGTGGAATTATCTCTCTCAGCATTTGTGCATTTCAATTTGGGATGTTCAAATTTTTTTTTTTTGGGTCCAAACTTGTGCTCTCCCATTTTTCCTCGTAAACAAAATAGATATAAGATTGCCACCAAACGAAAATTTTAGAGTTCATGTGTGCAAAAAAAATTCGAAAACTATAGAGAATTATTTCGGGCACTACAAATGAACCCCAAAATCCATGTTAGGGAAATTCCACTAGTACAACCCCCTAATAATAGCTTGGTGGAATTTTATAGGAAAGGGACTTCTAACTGATCCCAACATGCTTTAAGTGTGGTGGATGTGCATGCCACATGCATGTTGAGTTTGCAAGTGGCCTAATGATCCAAAAATTAGGGGGAGTAGAAAAAATCAAATTCTCAAGTGGTTGGATATTTACCAACCCACTTTTTGCTTTTTGGAATTATCTCTCTCAGCATTTGTGCCTTTCCATTTGGGATGTTCAAATTTTTTTTTTTTTCGGGTCCAAACTTGTGCTCTCCCATTTTTCCTCGTAAACAAAAAAGATATAAGATCGCAACAAAACGAAAATTTTAGAGTTCATGTGTGCAAAAAAAATTCGAAAACTATAGAGAATTATTTCAGGCACTAAAAATGAGCCCCAAAATCCATGTTTGGGAAATTCCACTAGTACAACCCCCTAATAATAGCTTGGTGGAATTTTATAGGAAAGGGACTTCTAACTAATCCCAACATGCTTTATGTGTGGTGGATGTGCATGCCACAAGCAAGTTGAGGATGCAAGTGGCCTAATGATCCAAAAATTAGGGGGAGTTGAAAAAGTCCAATTCTCATGTGGTTGGATATTTACCAACCCACTTTTTGCTTTTTGGAATTATCTCTCTCAGCATTTGTGCATTTCCATTTGGGATGTTCAAATTTTTTTTTTTTTTCGGGTCCAAAGTTGTGCTCTCCCATTTTTCCTCGTAAACAAAATAGATATAAGATCGCAACAAAACGAAAATTTTAGAGTTCATGTGTGCAAAAAAGTTTCGATAACCATAGATAATTATTTCAGGCACTAAAAATGAGCCCCAAAATCCATGTTTGGGAAATTCCACTAGTACAACCCCCTAAAAATAGCTTGGTGGAATTTTATAAGAAAGGGACTTCTAACTGATCCCAACATGCTTTAAGTGTGGTGGATGTGCATGCCACAAGCATGTTGAGGATGCAAGTGGCCTAATGATCAAAAAATTAGGGGGACTAGAAAAAATCAAATTCTCAAGTGGTTGGATATTTACCAACCCACTTTTTGCCTATCCTTAAAAATCACTTTTTGCTTTGTGGAATTATCTCTCTCAGCATTTGTGCATTTCAATTTGGGATGTTCAAATTTTTTTTTTTTGGGTCCAAACTTGTGCTCTCCCATTTTTCCTCGTAAACAAAATAGATATAAGATTGCCACCAAACGAAAATTTTAGAGTTCATGTGTGCAAAAAAAATTCGAAAACTATAGAGAATTATTTCGGGCACTACAAATGAACCCCAAAATCCATGTTAGGGAAATTCCACTAGTACAACCCCCTAATAATAGCTTGGTGGAATTTTATAGGAAAGGGACTTCTAACTGATCCCAACATGCTTTAAGTGTGGTGGATGTGCATGCCACATGCATGTTGAGTTTGCAAGTGGCCTAATGATCCAAAAATTAGGGGGAGTAGAAAAAATCAAATTCTCAAGTGGTTGGATATTTACCAACCCACTTTTTGCTTTTTGGAATTATCTCTCTCAGCATTTGTGCCTTTCCATTTGGGATGTTCAAATTTTTTTTTTTTTCGGGTCCAAACTTGTGCTCTCCCATTTTTCCTCGTAAACAAAAAAGATATAAGATCGCAACAAAACGAAAATTTTAGAGTTCATGTGTGCAAAAAAAATTCGAAAACTATAGAGAATTATTTCAGGCACTAAAAATGAGCCCCAAAATCCATGTTTGGGAAATTCCACTAGTACAACCCCCTAATAATAGCTTGGTGGAATTTTATAGGAAAAGGACTTCTAACTAATCCCAACATGCTTTATGTGTGGTGGATGTGCATGCCACAAGCAAGTTGAGGATGCAAGTGGCCTAATGATCCAAAAATTAGGGGGAGTTGAAAAAGTCCAATTCTCATGTGGTTGGATATTTACCAACCCACTTTTTGCTTATCCTTAAAAATCACTTTTTGCTTTTTGGAATTATCTCTCTCAGCATTTGTGCATTTCCATTTGGGATGTTCAAATTTTTTTTTTTTTTCGGGTCCAAAGTTGTGCTCTCCCATTTTTCCTCGTAAACAAAATAGATATAAGATCGCAACAAAACGAAAATTTTAGAGTTCATGTGTGCAAAAAAGTTTCGATAACCATAGATAATTATTTCAGGCACTAAAAATGAGCCCCAAAATCCATGTTTGGGAAATTCCACTAGTACAACCCCCTAAAAATAGCTTGGTGGAATTTTATAAGAAAGGGACTTCTAACTGATCCCAACATGCTTTAAGTGTGGTGGATGTGCATGCCACAAGCATGTTGAGGATGCAAGTGGCCTAATGATCAAAAAATTAGGGGGACTAGAAAAAATCAAATTCTCAAGTGGTTGGATATTTACCAACCCACTTTTTGCCTATCCTTAAAAATCACTTTTTGCTTTGTGGAATTATCTCTCTCAGCATTTGTGCATTTCAATTTGGGATGTTCAAATTTTTTTTTTTTGGGTCCAAACTTGTGCTCTCCCATTTTTCCTCGTAAACAAAATAGATATAAGATTGCCACCAAACGAAAATTTTAGAGTTCATGTGTGCAAAAAAAATTTGAAAACTATAGAGAATTATTTCGGGCACTACAAATGAACCCCAAAATCCATGTTAGGGAAATTCCACTAGTACAACCCCCTAATAATAGCTTGGTGGAATTTTATAGGAAAGGGACTTCTAACTGATCCCAACATGCTTTAAGTGTGGTGGATGTGCATGCCACATGCATGTTGAGTTTGCAAGTGGCCTAATGATCCAAAAATTAGGGGGAGTAGAAAAAATCAAATTCTCAAGTGGTTGGATATTTACCAACCCACTTTTTGCTTTTTGGAATTATCTCTCTCAGCATTTGTGCCTTTCCATTTGGGATGTTCAAATTTTTTTTTTTTTCGGGTCCAAACTTGTGCTCTCCCATTTTTCCTCGTAAACAAAAAAGATATAAGATCGCAACAAAACGAAAATTTTAGAGTTCATGTGTGCAAAAAAAATTCGAAAACTATAGAGAATTATTTCAGGCACTAAAAATGAGCCCCAAAATCCATGTTTGGGAAATTCCACTAGTACAACCCCCTAATAATAGCTTGGTGGAATTTTATAGGAAAGGGACTTCTAACTAATCCCAACATGCTTTATGTGTGGTGGATGTGCATGCCACAAGCAAGTTGAGGATGCAAGTGGCCTAATGATCCAAAAATTAGGGGGAGTTGAAAAAGTCCAATTCTCATGTGGTTGGATATTTACCAACCCACTTTTTGCTTTTTGGAATTATCTCTCTCAGCATTTGTGCATTTCCATTTGGGATGTTCAAATTTTTTTTTTTTTTCGGGTCCAAAGTTGTGCTCTCCCATTTTTCCTCGTAAACAAAATAGATATAAGATCGCAACAAAACGAAAATTTTAGAGTTCATGTGTGCAAAAAAGTTTCGATAACCATAGATAATTATTTCAGGCACTAAAAATGAGCCCCAAAATCCATGTTTGGGAAATTCCACTAGTACAACCCCCTAAAAATAGCTTGGTGGAATTTTATAAGAAAGGGACTTCTAACTGATCCCAACATGCTTTAAGTGTGGTGGATGTGCATGCCACAAGCATGTTGAGGATGCAAGTGGCCTAATGATCAAAAAATTAGGGGGACTAGAAAAAATCAAATTCTCAAGTGGTTGGATATTTACCAACCCACTTTTTGCCTATCCTTAAAAATCACTTTTTGCTTTGTGGAATTATCTCTCTCAGCATTTGTGCATTTCAATTTGGGATGTTCAAATTTTTTTTTTTTGGGTCCAAACTTGTGCTCTCCCATTTTTCCTCGTAAACAAAATAGATATAAGATTGCCACCAAACGAAAATTTTAGAGTTCATGTGTGCAAAAAAAATTCGAAAACTATAGAGAATTATTTCGGGCACTACAAATGAACCCCAAAATCCATGTTAGGGAAATTCCACTAGTACAACCCCCTAATAATAGCTTGGTGGAATTTTATAGGAAAGGGACTTCTAACTGATCCCAACATGCTTTAAGTGTGGTGGATGTGCATGCCACATGCATGTTGAGTTTGCAAGTGGCCTAATGATCCAAAAATTAGGGGGAGTAGAAAAAATCAAATTCTCAAGTGGTTGGATATTTACCAACCCACTTTTTGCTTTTTGGAATTATCTCTCTCAGCATTTGTGCCTTTCCATTTGGGATGTTCAAATTTTTTTTTTTTTCGGGTCCAAACTTGTGCTCTCCCATTTTTCCTCGTAAACAAAAAAGATATAAGATCGCAACAAAACGAAAATTTTAGAGTTCATGTGTGCAAAAAAAATTCGAAAACTATAGAGAATTATTTCAGGCACTAAAAATGAGCCCCAAAATCCATGTTTGGGAAATTCCACTAGTACAACCCCCTAATAATAGCTTGGTGGAATTTTATAGGAAAAGGACTTCTAACTAATCCCAACATGCTTTATGTGTGGTGGATGTGCATGCCACAAGCAAGTTGAGGATGCAAGTGGCCTAATGATCCAAAAATTAGGGGGAGTTGAAAAAGTCCAATTCTCATGTGGTTGGATATTTACCAACCCACTTTTTGCTTATCCTTAAAAATCACTTTTTGCTTTTTGGAATTATCTCTCTCAGCATTTGTGCATTTCCATTTGGGATGTTCAAATTTTTTTTTTTTTTCGGGTCCAAAGTTGTGCTCTCCCATTTTTCCTCGTAAACAAAATAGATATAAGATCGCAACAAAACGAAAATTTTAGAGTTCATGTGTGCAAAAAAGTTTCGATAACCATAGATAATTATTTCAGGCACTAAAAATGAGCCCCAAAATCCATGTTTGGGAAATTCCACTAGTACAACCCCCTAAAAATAGCTTGGTGGAATTTTATAAGAAAGGGACTTCTAACTGATCCCAACATGCTTTAAGTGTGGTGGATGTGCATGCCACAAGCATGTTGAGGATGCAAGTGGCCTAATGATCAAAAAATTAGGGGGACTAGAAAAAATCAAATTCTCAAGTGGTTGGATATTTACCAACCCACTTTTTGCCTATCCTTAAAAATCACTTTTTGCTTTGTGGAATTATCTCTCTCAGCATTTGTGCATTTCAATTTGGGATGTTCAAATTTTTTTTTTTTGGGTCCAAACTTGTGCTCTCCCATTTTTCCTCGTAAACAAAATAGATATAAGATTGCCACCAAACGAAAATTTTAGAGTTCATGTGTGCAAAAAAAATTTGAAAACTATAGAGAATTATTTCGGGCACTACAAATGAACCCCAAAATCCATGTTAGGGAAATTCCACTAGTACAACCCCCTAATAATAGCTTGGTGGAATTTTATAGGAAAGGGACTTCTAACTGATCCCAACATGCTTTAAGTGTGGTGGATGTGCATGCCACATGCATGTTGAGTTTGCAAGTGGCCTAATGATCCAAAAATTAGGGGGAGTAGAAAAAATCAAATTCTCAAGTGGTTGGATATTTACCAACCCACTTTTTGCTTTTTGGAATTATCTCTCTCAGCATTTGTGCCTTTCCATTTGGGATGTTCAAATTTTTTTTTTTTTCGGGTCCAAACTTGTGCTCTCCCATTTTTCCTCGTAAACAAAAAAGATATAAGATCGCAACAAAACGAAAATTTTAGAGTTCATGTGTGCAAAAAAAATTCGAAAACTATAGAGAATTATTTCAGGCACTAAAAATGAGCCCCAAAATCCATGTTTGGGAAATTCCACTAGTACAACCCCCTAATAATAGCTTGGTGGAATTTTATAGGAAAGGGACTTCTAACTAATCCCAACATGCTTTATGTGTGGTGGATGTGCATGCCACAAGCAAGTTGAGGATGCAAGTGGCCTAATGATCCAAAAATTAGGGGGAGTTGAAAAAGTCCAATTCTCATGTGGTTGGATATTTACCAACCCACTTTTTGCTTTTTGGAATTATCTCTCTCAGCATTTGTGCATTTCCATTTGGGATGTTCAAATTTTTTTTTTTTTTCGGGTCCAAAGTTGTGCTCTCCCATTTTTCCTCGTAAACAAAATAGATATAAGATCGCAACAAAACGAAAATTTTAGAGTTCATGTGTGCAAAAAAGTTTCGATAACCATAGATAATTATTTCAGGCACTAAAAATGAGCCCCAAAATCCATGTTTGGGAAATTCCACTAGTACAACCCCCTAAAAATAGCTTGGTGGAATTTTATAAGAAAGGGACTTCTAACTGATCCCAACATGCTTTAAGTGTGGTGGATGTGCATGCCACAAGCATGTTGAGGATGCAAGTGGCCTAATGATCAAAAAATTAGGGGGACTAGAAAAAATCAAATTCTCAAGTGGTTGGATATTTACCAACCCACTTTTTGCCTATCCTTAAAAATCACTTTTTGCTTTGTGGAATTATCTCTCTCAGCATTTGTGCATTTCAATTTGGGATGTTCAAATTTTTTTTTTTTGGGTCCAAACTTGTGCTCTCCCATTTTTCCTCGTAAACAAAATAGATATAAGATTGCCACCAAACGAAAATTTTAGAGTTCATGTGTGCAAAAAAAATTCGAAAACTATAGAGAATTATTTCGGGCACTACAAATGAACCCCAAAATCCATGTTAGGGAAATTCCACTAGTACAACCCCCTAATAATAGCTTGGTGGAATTTTATAGGAAAGGGACTTCTAACTGATCCCAACATGCTTTAAGTGTGGTGGATGTGCATGCCACATGCATGTTGAGTTTGCAAGTGGCCTAATGATCCAAAAATTAGGGGGAGTAGAAAAAATCAAATTCTCAAGTGGTTGGATATTTACCAACCCACTTTTTGCTTTTTGGAATTATCTCTCTCAGCATTTGTGCCTTTCCATTTGGGATGTTCAAATTTTTTTTTTTTTCGGGTCCAAACTTGTGCTCTCCCATTTTTCCTCGTAAACAAAAAAGATATAAGATCGCAACAAAACGAAAATTTTAGAGTTCATGTGTGCAAAAAAAATTCGAAAACTATAGAGAATTATTTCAGGCACTAAAAATGAGCCCCAAAATCCATGTTTGGGAAATTCCACTAGTACAACCCCCTAATAATAGCTTGGTGGAATTTTATAGGAAAGGGACTTCTAACTAATCCCAACATGCTTTATGTGTGGTGGATGTGCATGCCACAAGCAAGTTGAGGATGCAAGTGGCCTAATGATCCAAAAATTAGGGGGAGTTGAAAAAGTCCAATTCTCATGTGGTTGGATATTTACCAACCCACTTTTTGCTTATCCTTAAAAATCACTTTTTGCTTTTTGGAATTATCTCTCTCAGCATTTGTGCATTTCCATTTGGGATGTTCAAATTTTTTTTTTTTTTCGGGTCCAAAGTTGTGCTCTCCCATTTTTCCTCGTAAACAAAATAGATATAAGATCGCAACAAAACGAAAATTTTAGAGTTCATGTGTGCAAAAAAGTTTCGATAACCATAGATAATTATTTCAGGCACTAAAAATGAGCCCCAAAATCCATGTTTGGGAAATTCCACTAGTACAACCCCCTAAAAATAGCTTGGTGGAATTTTATAAGAAAGGGACTTCTAACTGATCCCAACATGCTTTAAGTGTGGTGGATGTGCATGCCACAAGCATGTTGAGGATGCAAGTGGCCTAATGATCAAAAAATTAGGGGGACTAGAAAAAATCAAATTCTCAAGTGGTTGGATATTTACCAACCCACTTTTTGCCTATCCTTAAAAATCACTTTTTGCTTTGTGGAATTATCTCTCTCAGCATTTGTGCATTTCAATTTGGGATGTTCAAATTTTTTTTTTTTGGGTCCAAACTTGTGCTCTCCCATTTTTCCTCGTAAACAAAATAGATATAAGATTGCCACCAAACGAAAATTTTAGAGTTCATGTGTGCAAAAAAAATTCGAAAACTATAGAGAATTATTTCGGGCACTACAAATGAACCCCAAAATCCATGTTAGGGAAATTCCACTAGTACAACCCCCTAATAATAGCTTGGTGGAATTTTATAGGAAAGGGACTTCTAACTGATCCCAACATGCTTTAAGTGTGGTGGATGTGCATGCCACATGCATGTTGAGTTTGCAAGTGGCCTAATGATCCAAAAATTAGGGGGAGTAGAAAAAATCAAATTCTCAAGTGGTTGGATATTTACCAACCCACTTTTTGCTTTTTGGAATTATCTCTCTCAGCATTTGTGCCTTTCCATTTGGGATGTTCAAATTTTTTTTTTTTTCGGGTCCAAACTTGTGCTCTCCCATTTTTCCTCGTAAACAAAAAAGATATAAGATCGCAACAAAACGAAAATTTTAGAGTTCATGTGTGCAAAAAAAATTCGAAAACTATAGAGAATTATTTCAGGCACTAAAAATGAGCCCCAAAATCCATGTTTGGGAAATTCCACTAGTACAACCCCCTAATAATAGCTTGGTGGAATTTTATAGGAAAGGGACTTCTAACTAATCCCAACATGCTTTATGTGTGGTGGATGTGCATGCCACAAGCAAGTTGAGGATGCAAGTGGCCTAATGATCCAAAAATTAGGGGGAGTTGAAAAAGTCCAATTCTCATGTGGTTGGATATTTACCAACCCACTTTTTGCTTTTTGGAATTATCTCTCTCAGCATTTGTGCATTTCCATTTGGGATGTTCAAATTTTTTTTTTTTTTCGGGTCCAAAGTTGTGCTCTCCCATTTTTCCTCGTAAACAAAATAGATATAAGATCGCAACAAAACGAAAATTTTAGAGTTCATGTGTGCAAAAAAGTTTCGATAACCATAGATAATTATTTCAGGCACTAAAAATGAGCCCCAAAATCCATGTTTGGGAAATTCCACTAGTACAACCCCCTAAAAATAGCTTGGTGGAATTTTATAAGAAAGGGACTTCTAACTGATCCCAACATGCTTTAAGTGTGGTGGATGTGCATGCCACAAGCATGTTGAGGATGCAAGTGGCCTAATGATCAAAAAATTAGGGGGACTAGAAAAAATCAAATTCTCAAGTGGTTGGATATTTACCAACCCACTTTTTGCCTATCCTTAAAAATCACTTTTTGCTTTGTGGAATTATCTCTCTCAGCATTTGTGCATTTCAATTTGGGATGTTCAAATTTTTTTTTTTTGGGTCCAAACTTGTGCTCTCCCATTTTTCCTCGTAAACAAAATAGATATAAGATTGCCACCAAACGAAAATTTTAGAGTTCATGTGTGCAAAAAAAATTCGAAAACTATAGAGAATTATTTCGGGCACTACAAATGAACCCCAAAATCCATGTTAGGGAAATTCCACTAGTACAACCCCCTAATAATAGCTTGGTGGAATTTTATAGGAAAGGGACTTCTAACTGATCCCAACATGCTTTAAGTGTGGTGGATGTGCATGCCACATGCATGTTGAGTTTGCAAGTGGCCTAATGATCCAAAAATTAGGGGGAGTAGAAAAAATCAAATTCTCAAGTGGTTGGATATTTACCAACCCACTTTTTGCTTTTTGGAATTATCTCTCTCAGCATTTGTGCCTTTCCATTTGGGATGTTCAAATTTTTTTTTTTTTCGGGTCCAAACTTGTGCTCTCCCATTTTTCCTCGTAAACAAAAAAGATATAAGATCGCAACAAAACGAAAATTTTAGAGTTCATGTGTGCAAAAAAAATTCGAAAACTATAGAGAATTATTTCAGGCACTAAAAATGAGCCCCAAAATCCATGTTTGGGAAATTCCACTAGTACAACCCCCTAATAATAGCTTGGTGGAATTTTATAGGAAAGGGACTTCTAACTAATCCCAACATGCTTTATGTGTGGTGGATGTGCATGCCACAAGCAAGTTGAGGATGCAAGTGGCCTAATGATCCAAAAATTAGGGGGAGTTGAAAAAGTCCAATTCTCATGTGGTTGGATATTTACCAACCCACTTTTTGCTTATCCTTAAAAATCACTTTTTGCTTTTTGGAATTATCTCTCTCAGCATTTGTGCATTTCCATTTGGGATGTTCAAATTTTTTTTTTTTTTCGGGTCCAAAGTTGTGCTCTCCCATTTTTCCTCGTAAACAAAATAGATATAAGATCGCAACAAAACGAAAATTTTAGAGTTCATGTGTGCAAAAAAGTTTCGATAACCATAGATAATTATTTCAGGCACTAAAAATGAGCCCCAAAATCCATGTTTGGGAAATTCCACTAGTACAACCCCCTAAAAATAGCTTGGTGGAATTTTATAAGAAAGGGACTTCTAACTGATCCCAACATGCTTTAAGTGTGGTGGATGTGCATGCCACAAGCATGTTGAGGATGCAAGTGGCCTAATGATCAAAAAATTAGGGGGACTAGAAAAAATCAAATTCTCAAGTGGTTGGATATTTACCAACCCACTTTTTGCCTATCCTTAAAAATCACTTTTTGCTTTGTGGAATTATCTCTCTCAGCATTTGTGCATTTCAATTTGGGATGTTCAAATTTTTTTTTTTTGGGTCCAAACTTGTGCTCTCCCATTTTTCCTCGTAAACAAAATAGATATAAGATTGCCACCAAACGAAAATTTTAGAGTTCATGTGTGCAAAAAAAATTCGAAAACTATAGAGAATTATTTCGGGCACTACAAATGAACCCCAAAATCCATGTTAGGGAAATTCCACTAGTACAACCCCCTAATAATAGCTTGGTGGAATTTTATAGGAAAGGGACTTCTAACTGATCCCAACATGCTTTAAGTGTGGTGGATGTGCATGCCACATGCATGTTGAGTTTGCAAGTGGCCTAATGATCCAAAAATTAGGGGGAGTAGAAAAAATCAAATTCTCAAGTGGTTGGATATTTACCAACCCACTTTTTGCTTTTTGGAATTATCTCTCTCAGCATTTGTGCCTTTCCATTTGGGATGTTCAAATTTTTTTTTTTTTCGGGTCCAAACTTGTGCTCTCCCATTTTTCCTCGTAAACAAAAAAGATATAAGATCGCAACAAAACGAAAATTTTAGAGTTCATGTGTGCAAAAAAAATTCGAAAACTATAGAGAATTATTTCAGGCACTAAAAATGAGCCCCAAAATCCATGTTTGGGAAATTCCACTAGTACAACCCCCTAATAATAGCTTGGTGGAATTTTATAGGAAAGGGACTTCTAACTAATCCCAACATGCTTTATGTGTGGTGGATGTGCATGCCACAAGCAAGTTGAGGATGCAAGTGGCCTAATGATCCAAAAATTAGGGGGAGTTGAAAAAGTCCAATTCTCATGTGGTTGGATATTTACCAACCCACTTTTTGCTTTTTGGAATTATCTCTCTCAGCATTTGTGCATTTCCATTTGGGATGTTCAAATTTTTTTTTTTTTTCGGGTCCAAAGTTGTGCTCTCCCATTTTTCCTCGTAAACAAAATAGATATAAGATCGCAACAAAACGAAAATTTTAGAGTTCATGTGTGCAAAAAAGTTTCGATAACCATAGATAATTATTTCAGGCACTAAAAATGAGCCCCAAAATCCATGTTTGGGAAATTCCACTAGTACAACCCCCTAAAAATAGCTTGGTGGAATTTTATAAGAAAGGGACTTCTAACTGATCCCAACATGCTTTAAGTGTGGTGGATGTGCATGCCACAAGCATGTTGAGGATGCAAGTGGCCTAATGATCAAAAAATTAGGGGGACTAGAAAAAATCAAATTCTCAAGTGGTTGGATATTTACCAACCCACTTTTTGCCTATCCTTAAAAATCACTTTTTGCTTTGTGGAATTATCTCTCTCAGCATTTGTGCATTTCAATTTGGGATGTTCAAATTTTTTTTTTTTGGGTCCAAACTTGTGCTCTCCCATTTTTCCTCGTAAACAAAATAGATATAAGATTGCCACCAAACGAAAATTTTAGAGTTCATGTGTGCAAAAAAAATTCGAAAACTATAGAGAATTATTTCGGGCACTACAAATGAACCCCAAAATCCATGTTAGGGAAATTCCACTAGTACAACCCCCTAATAATAGCTTGGTGGAATTTTATAGGAAAGGGACTTCTAACTGATCCCAACATGCTTTAAGTGTGGTGGATGTGCATGCCACATGCATGTTGAGTTTGCAAGTGGCCTAATGATCCAAAAATTAGGGGGAGTAGAAAAAATCAAATTCTCAAGTGGTTGGATATTTACCAACCCACTTTTTGCTTTTTGGAATTATCTCTCTCAGCATTTGTGCCTTTCCATTTGGGATGTTCAAATTTTTTTTTTTTTCGGGTCCAAACTTGTGCTCTCCCATTTTTCCTCGTAAACAAAAAAGATATAAGATCGCAACAAAACGAAAATTTTAGAGTTCATGTGTGCAAAAAAAATTCGAAAACTATAGAGAATTATTTCAGGCACTAAAAATGAGCCCCAAAATCCATGTTTGGGAAATTCCACTAGTACAACCCCCTAATAATAGCTTGGTGGAATTTTATAGGAAAGGGACTTCTAACTAATCCCAACATGCTTTATGTGTGGTGGATGTGCATGCCACAAGCAAGTTGAGGATGCAAGTGGCCTAATGATCCAAAAATTAGGGGGAGTTGAAAAAGTCCAATTCTCATGTGGTTGGATATTTACCAACCCACTTTTTGCTTATCCTTAAAAATCACTTTTTGCTTTTTGGAATTATCTCTCTCAGCATTTGTGCATTTCCATTTGGGATGTTCAAATTTTTTTTTTTTTTCGGGTCCAAAGTTGTGCTCTCCCATTTTTCCTCGTAAACAAAATAGATATAAGATCGCAACAAAACGAAAATTTTAGAGTTCATGTGTGCAAAAAAGTTTCGATAACCATAGATAATTATTTCAGGCACTAAAAATGAGCCCCAAAATCCATGTTTGGGAAATTCCACTAGTACAACCCCCTAAAAATAGCTTGGTGGAATTTTATAAGAAAGGGACTTCTAACTGATCCCAACATGCTTTAAGTGTGGTGGATGTGCATGCCACAAGCATGTTGAGGATGCAAGTGGCCTAATGATCAAAAAATTAGGGGGACTAGAAAAAATCAAATTCTCAAGTGGTTGGATATTTACCAACCCACTTTTTGCCTATCCTTAAAAATCACTTTTTGCTTTGTGGAATTATCTCTCTCAGCATTTGTGCATTTCAATTTGGGATGTTCAAATTTTTTTTTTTTGGGTCCAAACTTGTGCTCTCCCATTTTTCCTCGTAAACAAAATAGATATAAGATTGCCACCAAACGAAAATTTTAGAGTTCATGTGTGCAAAAAAAATTCGAAAACTATAGAGAATTATTTCGGGCACTACAAATGAACCCCAAAATCCATGTTAGGGAAATTCCACTAGTACAACCCCCTAATAATAGCTTGGTGGAATTTTATAGGAAAGGGACTTCTAACTGATCCCAACATGCTTTAAGTGTGGTGGATGTGCATGCCACATGCATGTTGAGTTTGCAAGTGGCCTAATGATCCAAAAATTAGGGGGAGTAGAAAAAATCAAATTCTCAAGTGGTTGGATATTTACCAACCCACTTTTTGCTTTTTGGAATTATCTCTCTCAGCATTTGTGCCTTTCCATTTGGGATGTTCAAATTTTTTTTTTTTTCGGGTCCAAACTTGTGCTCTCCCATTTTTCCTCGTAAACAAAAAAGATATAAGATCGCAACAAAACGAAAATTTTAGAGTTCATGTGTGCAAAAAAAATTCGAAAACTATAGAGAATTATTTCAGGCACTAAAAATGAGCCACAAAATCCATGTTTGGGAAATTCCACTAGTACAACCCCCTAATAATAGCTTGGTGGAATTTTATAGGAAAGGGACTTCTAACTAATCCCAACATGCTTTATGTGTGGTGGATGTGCATGCCACAAGCAAGTTGAGGATGCAAGTGGCCTAATGATCCAAAAATTAGGGGGAGTTGAAAAAGTCCAATTCTCATGTGGTTGGATATTTACCAACCCACTTTTTGCTTTTTGGAATTATCTCTCTCAGCATTTGTGCATTTCCATTTGGGATGTTCAAATTTTTTTTTTTTTTCGGGTCCAAAGTTGTGCTCTCCCATTTTTCCTCGTAAACAAAATAGATATAAGATCGCAACAAAACGAAAATTTTAGAGTTCATGTGTGCAAAAAAGTTTCGATAACCATAGATAATTATTTCAGGCACTAAAAATGAGCCCCAAAATCCATGTTTGGGAAATTCCACTAGTACAACCCCCTAAAAATAGCTTGGTGGAATTTTATAAGAAAGGGACTTCTAACTGATCCCAACATGCTTTAAGTGTGGTGGATGTGCATGCCACAAGCATGTTGAGGATGCAAGTGGCCTAATGATCAAAAAATTAGGGGGACTAGAAAAAATCAAATTCTCAAGTGGTTGGATATTTACCAACCCACTTTTTGCCTATCCTTAAAAATCACTTTTTGCTTTGTGGAATTATCTCTCTCAGCATTTGTGCATTTCAATTTGGGATGTTCAAATTTTTTTTTTTTGGGTCCAAACTTGTGCTCTCCCATTTTTCCTCGTAAACAAAATAGATATAAGATTGCCACCAAACGAAAATTTTAGAGTTCATGTGTGCAAAAAAAATTCGAAAACTATAGAGAATTATTTCGGGCACTACAAATGAACCCCAAAATCCATGTTAGGGAAATTCCACTAGTACAACCCCCTAATAATAGCTTGGTGGAATTTTATAGGAAAGGGACTTCTAACTGATCCCAACATGCTTTAAGTGTGGTGGATGTGCATGCCACATGCATGTTGAGTTTGCAAGTGGCCTAATGATCCAAAAATTAGGGGGAGTAGAAAAAATCAAATTCTCAAGTGGTTGGATATTTACCAACCCACTTTTTGCTTTTTGGAATTATCTCTCTCAGCATTTGTGCCTTTCCATTTGGGATGTTCAAATTTTTTTTTTTTTCGGGTCCAAACTTGTGCTCTCCCATTTTTCCTCGTAAACAAAAAAGATATAAGATCGCAACAAAACGAAAATTTTAGAGTTCATGTGTGCAAAAAAAATTCGAAAACTATAGAGAATTATTTCAGGCACTAAAAATGAGCCCCAAAATCCATGTTTGGGAAATTCCACTAGTACAACCCCCTAATAATAGCTTGGTGGAATTTTATAGGAAAGGGACTTCTAACTAATCCCAACATGCTTTATGTGTGGTGGATGTGCATGCCACAAGCAAGTTGAGGATGCAAGTGGCCTAATGATCCAAAAATTAGGGGGAGTTGAAAAAGTCCAATTCTCATGTGGTTGGATATTTACCAACCCACTTTTTGCTTATCCTTAAAAATCACTTTTTGCTTTTTGGAATTATCTCTCTCAGCATTTGTGCATTTCCATTTGGGATGTTCAAATTTTTTTTTTTTTTCGGGTCCAAAGTTGTGCTCTCCCATTTTTCCTCGTAAACAAAATAGATATAAGATCGCAACAAAACGAAAATTTTAGAGTTCATGTGTGCAAAAAAGTTTCGATAACCATAGATAATTATTTCAGGCACTAAAAATGAGCCCCAAAATCCATGTTTGGGAAATTCCACTAGTACAACCCCCTAAAAATAGCTTGGTGGAATTTTATAAGAAAGGGACTTCTAACTGATCCCAACATGCTTTAAGTGTGGTGGATGTGCATGCCACAAGCATGTTGAGGATGCAAGTGGCCTAATGATCAAAAAATTAGGGGGACTAGAAAAAATCAAATTCTCAAGTGGTTGGATATTTACCAACCCACTTTTTGCCTATCCTTAAAAATCACTTTTTGCTTTGTGGAATTATCTCTCTCAGCATTTGTGCATTTCAATTTGGGATGTTCAAATTTTTTTTTTTTGGGTCCAAACTTGTGCTCTCCCATTTTTCCTCGTAAACAAAATAGATATAAGATTGCCACCAAACGAAAATTTTAGAGTTCATGTGTGCAAAAAAAATTCGAAAACTATAGAGAATTATTTCGGGCACTACAAATGAACCCCAAAATCCATGTTAGGGAAATTCCACTAGTACAACCCCCTAATAATAGCTTGGTGGAATTTTATAGGAAAGGGACTTCTAACTGATCCCAACATGCTTTAAGTGTGGTGGATGTGCATGCCACATGCATGTTGAGTTTGCAAGTGGCCTAATGATCCAAAAATTAGGGGGAGTAGAAAAAATCAAATTCTCAAGTGGTTGGATATTTACCAACCCACTTTTTGCTTTTTGGAATTATCTCTCTCAGCATTTGTGCCTTTCCATTTGGGATGTTCAAATTTTTTTTTTTTTCGGGTCCAAACTTGTGCTCTCCCATTTTTCCTCGTAAACAAAAAAGATATAAGATCGCAACAAAACGAAAATTTTAGAGTTCATGTGTGCAAAAAAAATTCGAAAACTATAGAGAATTATTTCAGGCACTAAAAATGAGCCACAAAATCCATGTTTGGGAAATTCCACTAGTACAACCCCCTAATAATAGCTTGGTGGAATTTTATAGGAAAGGGACTTCTAACTAATCCCAACATGCTTTATGTGTGGTGGATGTGCATGCCACAAGCAAGTTGAGGATGCAAGTGGCCTAATGATCCAAAAATTAGGGGGAGTTGAAAAAGTCCAATTCTCATGTGGTTGGATATTTACCAACCCACTTTTTGCTTTTTGGAATTATCTCTCTCAGCATTTGTGCATTTCCATTTGGGATGTTCAAATTTTTTTTTTTTTTCGGGTCCAAAGTTGTGCTCTCCCATTTTTCCTCGTAAACAAAATAGATATAAGATCGCAACAAAACGAAAATTTTAGAGTTCATGTGTGCAAAAAAGTTTCGATAACCATAGATAATTATTTCAGGCACTAAAAATGAGCCCCAAAATCCATGTTTGGGAAATTCCACTAGTACAACCCCCTAAAAATAGCTTGGTGGAATTTTATAAGAAAGGGACTTCTAACTGATCCCAACATGCTTTAAGTGTGGTGGATGTGCATGCCACAAGCATGTTGAGGATGCAAGTGGCCTAATGATCAAAAAATTAGGGGGACTAGAAAAAATCAAATTCTCAAGTGGTTGGATATTTACCAACCCACTTTTTGCCTATCCTTAAAAATCACTTTTTGCTTTGTGGAATTATCTCTCTCAGCATTTGTGCATTTCAATTTGGGATGTTCAAATTTTTTTTTTTTGGGTCCAAACTTGTGCTCTCCCATTTTTCCTCGTAAACAAAATAGATATAAGATTGCCACCAAACGAAAATTTTAGAGTTCATGTGTGCAAAAAAAATTCGAAAACTATAGAGAATTATTTCGGGCACTACAAATGAACCCCAAAATCCATGTTAGGGAAATTCCACTAGTACAACCCCCTAATAATAGCTTGGTGGAATTTTATAGGAAAGGGACTTCTAACTGATCCCAACATGCTTTAAGTGTGGTGGATGTGCATGCCACATGCATGTTGAGTTTGCAAGTGGCCTAATGATCCAAAAATTAGGGGGAGTAGAAAAAATCAAATTCTCAAGTGGTTGGATATTTACCAACCCACTTTTTGCTTTTTGGAATTATCTCTCTCAGCATTTGTGCCTTTCCATTTGGGATGTTCAAATTTTTTTTTTTTTCGGGTCCAAACTTGTGCTCTCCCATTTTTCCTCGTAAACAAAAAAGATATAAGATCGCAACAAAACGAAAATTTTAGAGTTCATGTGTGCAAAAAAAATTCGAAAACTATAGAGAATTATTTCAGGCACTAAAAATGAGCCCCAAAATCCATGTTTGGGAAATTCCACTAGTACAACCCCCTAATAATAGCTTGGTGGAATTTTATAGGAAAGGGACTTCTAACTAATCCCAACATGCTTTATGTGTGGTGGATGTGCATGCCACAAGCAAGTTGAGGATGCAAGTGGCCTAATGATCCAAAAATTAGGGGGAGTTGAAAAAGTCCAATTCTCATGTGGTTGGATATTTACCAACCCACTTTTTGCTTATCCTTAAAAATCACTTTTTGCTTTTTGGAATTATCTCTCTCAGCATTTGTGCATTTCCATTTGGGATGTTCAAATTTTTTTTTTTTTTCGGGTCCAAAGTTGTGCTCTCCCATTTTTCCTCGTAAACAAAATAGATATAAGATCGCAACAAAACGAAAATTTTAGAGTTCATGTGTGCAAAAAAGTTTCGATAACCATAGATAATTATTTCAGGCACTAAAAATGAGCCCCAAAATCCATGTTTGGGAAATTCCACTAGTACAACCCCCTAAAAATAGCTTGGTGGAATTTTATAAGAAAGGGACTTCTAACTGATCCCAACATGCTTTAAGTGTGGTGGATGTGCATGCCACAAGCATGTTGAGGATGCAAGTGGCCTAATGATCAAAAAATTAGGGGGACTAGAAAAAATCAAATTCTCAAGTGGTTGGATATTTACCAACCCACTTTTTGCCTATCCTTAAAAATCACTTTTTGCTTTGTGGAATTATCTCTCTCAGCATTTGTGCATTTCAATTTGGGATGTTCAAATTTTTTTTTTTTGGGTCCAAACTTGTGCTCTCCCATTTTTCCTCGTAAACAAAATAGATATAAGATTGCCACCAAACGAAAATTTTAGAGTTCATGTGTGCAAAAAAAATTCGAAAACTATAGAGAATTATTTCGGGCACTACAAATGAACCCCAAAATCCATGTTAGGGAAATTCCACTAGTACAACCCCCTAATAATAGCTTGGTGGAATTTTATAGGAAAGGGACTTCTAACTGATCCCAACATGCTTTAAGTGTGGTGGATGTGCATGCCACATGCATGTTGAGTTTGCAAGTGGCCTAATGATCCAAAAATTAGGGGGAGTAGAAAAAATCAAATTCTCAAGTGGTTGGATATTTACCAACCCACTTTTTGCTTTTTGGAATTATCTCTCTCAGCATTTGTGCCTTTCCATTTGGGATGTTCAAATTTTTTTTTTTTTCGGGTCCAAACTTGTGCTCTCCCATTTTTCCTCGTAAACAAAAAAGATATAAGATCGCAACAAAACGAAAATTTTAGAGTTCATGTGTGCAAAAAAAATTCGAAAACTATAGAGAATTATTTCAGGCACTAAAAATGAGCCACAAAATCCATGTTTGGGAAATTCCACTAGTACAACCCCCTAATAATAGCTTGGTGGAATTTTATAGGAAAGGGACTTCTAACTAATCCCAACATGCTTTATGTGTGGTGGATGTGCATGCCACAAGCAAGTTGAGGATGCAAGTGGCCTAATGATCCAAAAATTAGGGGGAGTTGAAAAAGTCCAATTCTCATGTGGTTGGATATTTACCAACCCACTTTTTGCTTTTTGGAATTATCTCTCTCAGCATTTGTGCATTTCCATTTGGGATGTTCAAATTTTTTTTTTTTTTCGGGTCCAAAGTTGTGCTCTCCCATTTTTCCTCGTAAACAAAATAGATATAAGATCGCAACAAAACGAAAATTTTAGAGTTCATGTGTGCAAAAAAGTTTCGATAACCATAGATAATTATTTCAGGCACTAAAAATGAGCCCCAAAATCCATGTTTGGGAAATTCCACTAGTACAACCCCCTAAAAATAGCTTGGTGGAATTTTATAAGAAAGGGACTTCTAACTGATCCCAACATGCTTTAAGTGTGGTGGATGTGCATGCCACAAGCATGTTGAGGATGCAAGTGGCCTAATGATCAAAAAATTAGGGGGACTAGAAAAAATCAAATTCTCAAGTGGTTGGATATTTACCAACCCACTTTTTGCCTATCCTTAAAAATCACTTTTTGCTTTGTGGAATTATCTCTCTCAGCATTTGTGCATTTCAATTTGGGATGTTCAAATTTTTTTTTTTTGGGTCCAAACTTGTGCTCTCCCATTTTTCCTCGTAAACAAAATAGATATAAGATTGCCACCAAACGAAAATTTTAGAGTTCATGTGTGCAAAAAAAATTCGAAAACTATAGAGAATTATTTCGGGCACTACAAATGAACCCCAAAATCCATGTTAGGGAAATTCCACTAGTACAACCCCCTAATAATAGCTTGGTGGAATTTTATAGGAAAGGGACTTCTAACTGATCCCAACATGCTTTAAGTGTGGTGGATGTGCATGCCACATGCATGTTGAGTTTGCAAGTGGCCTAATGATCCAAAAATTAGGGGGAGTAGAAAAAATCAAATTCTCAAGTGGTTGGATATTTACCAACCCACTTTTTGCTTTTTGGAATTATCTCTCTCAGCATTTGTGCCTTTCCATTTGGGATGTTCAAATTTTTTTTTTTTTCGGGTCCAAACTTGTGCTCTCCCATTTTTCCTCGTAAACAAAAAAGATATAAGATCGCAACAAAACGAAAATTTTAGAGTTCATGTGTGCAAAAAAAATTCGAAAACTATAGAGAATTATTTCAGGCACTAAAAATGAGCCCCAAAATCCATGTTTGGGAAATTCCACTAGTACAACCCCCTAATAATAGCTTGGTGGAATTTTATAGGAAAGGGACTTCTAACTAATCCCAACATGCTTTATGTGTGGTGGATGTGCATGCCACAAGCAAGTTGAGGATGCAAGTGGCCTAATGATCCAAAAATTAGGGGGAGTTGAAAAAGTCCAATTCTCATGTGGTTGGATATTTACCAACCCACTTTTTGCTTATCCTTAAAAATCACTTTTTGCTTTTTGGAATTATCTCTCTCAGCATTTGTGCATTTCCATTTGGGATGTTCAAATTTTTTTTTTTTTTCGGGTCCAAAGTTGTGCTCTCCCATTTTTCCTCGTAAACAAAATAGATATAAGATCGCAACAAAACGAAAATTTTAGAGTTCATGTGTGCAAAAAAGTTTCGATAACCATAGATAATTATTTCAGGCACTAAAAATGAGCCCCAAAATCCATGTTTGGGAAATTCCACTAGTACAACCCCCTAAAAATAGCTTGGTGGAATTTTATAAGAAAGGGACTTCTAACTGATCCCAACATGCTTTAAGTGTGGTGGATGTGCATGCCACAAGCATGTTGAGGATGCAAGTGGCCTAATGATCAAAAAATTAGGGGGACTAGAAAAAATCAAATTCTCAAGTGGTTGGATATTTACCAACCCACTTTTTGCCTATCCTTAAAAATCACTTTTTGCTTTGTGGAATTATCTCTCTCAGCATTTGTGCATTTCAATTTGGGATGTTCAAATTTTTTTTTTTTGGGTCCAAACTTGTGCTCTCCCATTTTTCCTCGTAAACAAAATAGATATAAGATTGCCACCAAACGAAAATTTTAGAGTTCATGTGTGCAAAAAAAATTCGAAAACTATAGAGAATTATTTCGGGCACTACAAATGAACCCCAAAATCCATGTTAGGGAAATTCCACTAGTACAACCCCCTAATAATAGCTTGGTGGAATTTTATAGGAAAGGGACTTCTAACTGATCCCAACATGCTTTAAGTGTGGTGGATGTGCATGCCACATGCATGTTGAGTTTGCAAGTGGCCTAATGATCCAAAAATTAGGGGGAGTAGAAAAAATCAAATTCTCAAGTGGTTGGATATTTACCAACCCACTTTTTGCTTTTTGGAATTATCTCTCTCAGCATTTGTGCCTTTCCATTTGGGATGTTCAAATTTTTTTTTTTTTCGGGTCCAAACTTGTGCTCTCCCATTTTTCCTCGTAAACAAAAAAGATATAAGATCGCAACAAAACGAAAATTTTAGAGTTCATGTGTGCAAAAAAAATTCGAAAACTATAGAGAATTATTTCAGGCACTAAAAATGAGCCCCAAAATCCATGTTTGGGAAATTCCACTAGTACAACCCCCTAATAATAGCTTGGTGGAATTTTATAGGAAAGGGACTTCTAACTAATCCCAACATGCTTTATGTGTGGTGGATGTGCATGCCACAAGCAAGTTGAGGATGCAAGTGGCCTAATGATCCAAAAATTAGGGGGAGTTGAAAAAGTCCAATTCTCATGTGGTTGGATATTTACCAACCCACTTTTTGCTTATCCTTAAAAATCACTTTTTGCTTTTTGGAATTATCTCTCTCAGCATTTGTGCATTTCCATTTGGGATGTTCAAATTTTTTTTTTTTTTCGGGTCCAAAGTTGTGCTCTCCCATTTTTCCTCGTAAACAAAATAGATATAAGATCGCAACAAAACGAAAATTTTAGAGTTCATGTGTGCAAAAAAGTTTCGATAACCATAGATAATTATTTCAGGCACTAAAAATGAGCCCCAAAATCCATGTTTGGGAAATTCCACTAGTACAACCCCCTAAAAATAGCTTGGTGGAATTTTATAAGAAAGGGACTTCTAACTGATCCCAACATGCTTTAAGTGTGGTGGATGTGCATGCCACAAGCATGTTGAGGATGCAAGTGGCCTAATGATCAAAAAATTAGGGGGACTAGAAAAAATCAAATTCTCAAGTGGTTGGATATTTACCAACCCACTTTTTGCCTATCCTTAAAAATCACTTTTTGCTTTGTGGAATTATCTCTCTCAGCATTTGTGCATTTCAATTTGGGATGTTCAAATTTTTTTTTTTTGGGTCCAAACTTGTGCTCTCCCATTTTTCCTCGTAAACAAAATAGATATAAGATTGCCACCAAACGAAAATTTTAGAGTTCATGTGTGCAAAAAAAATTCGAAAACTATAGAGAATTATTTCGGGCACTACAAATGAACCCCAAAATCCATGTTAGGGAAATTCCACTAGTACAACCCCCTAATAATAGCTTGGTGGAATTTTATAGGAAAGGGACTTCTAACTGATCCCAACATGCTTTAAGTGTGGTGGATGTGCATGCCACATGCATGTTGAGTTTGCAAGTGGCCTAATGATCCAAAAATTAGGGGGAGTAGAAAAAATCAAATTCTCAAGTGGTTGGATATTTACCAACCCACTTTTTGCTTTTTGGAATTATCTCTCTCAGCATTTGTGCCTTTCCATTTGGGATGTTCAAATTTTTTTTTTTTTCGGGTCCAAACTTGTGCTCTCCCATTTTTCCTCGTAAACAAAAAAGATATAAGATCGCAACAAAACGAAAATTTTAGAGTTCATGTGTGCAAAAAAAATTCGAAAACTATAGAGAATTATTTCAGGCACTAAAAATGAGCCCCAAAATCCATGTTTGGGAAATTCCACTAGTACAACCCCCTAATAATAGCTTGGTGGAATTTTATAGGAAAGGGACTTCTAACTAATCCCAACATGCTTTATGTGTGGTGGATGTGCATGCCACAAGCAAGTTGAGGATGCAAGTGGCCTAATGATCCAAAAATTAGGGGGAGTTGAAAAAGTCCAATTCTCATGTGGTTGGATATTTACCAACCCACTTTTTGCTTATCCTTAAAAATCACTTTTTGCTTTTTGGAATTATCTCTCTCAGCATTTGTGCATTTCCATTTGGGATGTTCAAATTTTTTTTTTTTTTCGGGTCCAAAGTTGTGCTCTCCCATTTTTCCTCGTAAACAAAATAGATATAAGATCGCAACAAAACGAAAATTTTAGAGTTCATGTGTGCAAAAAAGTTTCGATAACCATAGATAATTATTTCAGGCACTAAAAATGAGCCCCAAAATCCATGTTTGGGAAATTCCACTAGTACAACCCCCTAAAAATAGCTTGGTGGAATTTTATAAGAAAGGGACTTCTAACTGATCCCAACATGCTTTAAGTGTGGTGGATGTGCATGCCACAAGCATGTTGAGGATGCAAGTGGCCTAATGATCAAAAAATTAGGGGGACTAGAAAAAATCAAATTCTCAAGTGGTTGGATATTTACCAACCCACTTTTTGCCTATCCTTAAAAATCACTTTTTGCTTTGTGGAATTATCTCTCTCAGCATTTGTGCATTTCAATTTGGGATGTTCAAATTTTTTTTTTTTGGGTCCAAACTTGTGCTCTCCCATTTTTCCTCGTAAACAAAATAGATATAAGATTGCCACCAAACGAAAATTTTAGAGTTCATGTGTGCAAAAAAAATTCGAAAACTATAGAGAATTATTTCGGGCACTACAAATGAACCCCAAAATCCATGTTAGGGAAATTCCACTAGTACAACCCCCTAATAATAGCTTGGTGGAATTTTATAGGAAAGGGACTTCTAACTGATCCCAACATGCTTTAAGTGTGGTGGATGTGCATGCCACATGCATGTTGAGTTTGCAAGTGGCCTAATGATCCAAAAATTAGGGGGAGTAGAAAAAATCAAATTCTCAAGTGGTTGGATATTTACCAACCCACTTTTTGCTTTTTGGAATTATCTCTCTCAGCATTTGTGCCTTTCCATTTGGGATGTTCAAATTTTTTTTTTTTTCGGGTCCAAACTTGTGCTCTCCCATTTTTCCTCGTAAACAAAAAAGATATAAGATCGCAACAAAACGAAAATTTTAGAGTTCATGTGTGCAAAAAAAATTCGAAAACTATAGAGAATTATTTCAGGCACTAAAAATGAGCCCCAAAATCCATGTTTGGGAAATTCCACTAGTACAACCCCCTAATAATAGCTTGGTGGAATTTTATAGGAAAGGGACTTCTAACTAATCCCAACATGCTTTATGTGTGGTGGATGTGCATGCCACAAGCAAGTTGAGGATGCAAGTGGCCTAATGATCCAAAAATTAGGGGGAGTTGAAAAAGTCCAATTCTCATGTGGTTGGATATTTACCAACCCACTTTTTGCTTTTTGGAATTATCTCTCTCAGCATTTGTGCATTTCCATTTGGGATGTTCAAATTTTTTTTTTTTTTCGGGTCCAAAGTTGTGCTCTCCCATTTTTCCTCGTAAACAAAATAGATATAAGATCGCAACAAAACGAAAATTTTAGAGTTCATGTGTGCAAAAAAGTTTCGATAACCATAGATAATTATTTCAGGCACTAAAAATGAGCCCCAAAATCCATGTTTGGGAAATTCCACTAGTACAACCCCCTAAAAATAGCTTGGTGGAATTTTATAAGAAAGGGACTTCTAACTGATCCCAACATGCTTTAAGTGTGGTGGATGTGCATGCCACAAGCATGTTGAGGATGCAAGTGGCCTAATGATCAAAAAATTAGGGGGACTAGAAAAAATCAAATTCTCAAGTGGTTGGATATTTACCAACCCACTTTTTGCCTATCCTTAAAAATCACTTTTTGCTTTGTGGAATTATCTCTCTCAGCATTTGTGCATTTCAATTTGGGATGTTCAAATTTTTTTTTTTTGGGTCCAAACTTGTGCTCTCCCATTTTTCCTCGTAAACAAAATAGATATAAGATTGCCACCAAACGAAAATTTTAGAGTTCATGTGTGCAAAAAAAATTCGAAAACTATAGAGAATTATTTCGGGCACTACAAATGAACCCCAAAATCCATGTTAGGGAAATTCCACTAGTACAACCCCCTAATAATAGCTTGGTGGAATTTTATAGGAAAGGGACTTCTAACTGATCCCAACATGCTTTAAGTGTGGTGGATGTGCATGCCACATGCATGTTGAGTTTGCAAGTGGCCTAATGATCCAAAAATTAGGGGGAGTAGAAAAAATCAAATTCTCAAGTGGTTGGATATTTACCAACCCACTTTTTGCTTTTTGGAATTATCTCTCTCAGCATTTGTGCCTTTCCATTTGGGATGTTCAAATTTTTTTTTTTTTCGGGTCCAAACTTGTGCTCTCCCATTTTTCCTCGTAAACAAAAAAGATATAAGATCGCAACAAAACGAAAATTTTAGAGTTCATGTGTGCAAAAAAAATTCGAAAACTATAGAGAATTATTTCAGGCACTAAAAATGAGCCCCAAAATCCATGTTTGGGAAATTCCACTAGTACAACCCCCTAATAATAGCTTGGTGGAATTTTATAGGAAAGGGACTTCTAACTAATCCCAACATGCTTTATGTGTGGTGGATGTGCATGCCACAAGCAAGTTGAGGATGCAAGTGGCCTAATGATCCAAAAATTAGGGGGAGTTGAAAAAGTCCAATTCTCATGTGGTTGGATATTTACCAACCCACTTTTTGCTTATCCTTAAAAATCACTTTTTGCTTTTTGGAATTATCTCTCTCAGCATTTGTGCATTTCCATTTGGGATGTTCAAATTTTTTTTTTTTTTCGGGTCCAAAGTTGTGCTCTCCCATTTTTCCTCGTAAACAAAATAGATATAAGATCGCAACAAAACGAAAATTTTAGAGTTCATGTGTGCAAAAAAGTTTCGATAACCATAGATAATTATTTCAGGCACTAAAAATGAGCCCCAAAATCCATGTTTGGGAAATTCCACTAGTACAACCCCCTAAAAATAGCTTGGTGGAATTTTATAAGAAAGGGACTTCTAACTGATCCCAACATGCTTTAAGTGTGGTGGATGTGCATGCCACAAGCATGTTGAGGATGCAAGTGGCCTAATGATCAAAAAATTAGGGGGACTAGAAAAAATCAAATTCTCAAGTGGTTGGATATTTACCAACCCACTTTTTGCCTATCCTTAAAAATCACTTTTTGCTTTGTGGAATTATCTCTCTCAGCATTTGTGCATTTCAATTTGGGATGTTCAAATTTTTTTTTTTTGGGTCCAAACTTGTGCTCTCCCATTTTTCCTCGTAAACAAAATAGATATAAGATTGCCACCAAACGAAAATTTTAGAGTTCATGTGTGCAAAAAAAATTCGAAAACTATAGAGAATTATTTCGGGCACTACAAATGAACCCCAAAATCCATGTTAGGGAAATTCCACTAGTACAACCCCCTAATAATAGCTTGGTGGAATTTTATAGGAAAGGGACTTCTAACTGATCCCAACATGCTTTAAGTGTGGTGGATGTGCATGCCACATGCATGTTGAGTTTGCAAGTGGCCTAATGATCCAAAAATTAGGGGGAGTAGAAAAAATCAAATTCTCAAGTGGTTGGATATTTACCAACCCACTTTTTGCTTTTTGGAATTATCTCTCTCAGCATTTGTGCCTTTCCATTTGGGATGTTCAAATTTTTTTTTTTTTCGGGTCCAAACTTGTGCTCTCCCATTTTTCCTCGTAAACAAAAAAGATATAAGATCGCAACAAAACGAAAATTTTAGAGTTCATGTGTGCAAAAAAAATTCGAAAACTATAGAGAATTATTTCAGGCACTAAAAATGAGCCCCAAAATCCATGTTTGGGAAATTCCACTAGTACAACCCCCTAATAATAGCTTGGTGGAATTTTATAGGAAAGGGACTTCTAACTAATCCCAACATGCTTTATGTGTGGTGGATGTGCATGCCACAAGCAAGTTGAGGATGCAAGTGGCCTAATGATCCAAAAATTAGGGGGAGTTGAAAAAGTCCAATTCTCATGTGGTTGGATATTTACCAACCCACTTTTTGCTTTTTGGAATTATCTCTCTCAGCATTTGTGCATTTCCATTTGGGATGTTCAAATTTTTTTTTTTTTTCGGGTCCAAAGTTGTGCTCTCCCATTTTTCCTCGTAAACAAAATAGATATAAGATCGCAACAAAACGAAAATTTTAGAGTTCATGTGTGCAAAAAAGTTTCGATAACCATAGATAATTATTTCAGGCACTAAAAATGAGCCCCAAAATCCATGTTTGGGAAATTCCACTAGTACAACCCCCTAAAAATAGCTTGGTGGAATTTTATAAGAAAGGGACTTCTAACTGATCCCAACATGCTTTAAGTGTGGTGGATGTGCATGCCACAAGCATGTTGAGGATGCAAGTGGCCTAATGATCAAAAAATTAGGGGGACTAGAAAAAATCAAATTCTCAAGTGGTTGGATATTTACCAACCCACTTTTTGCCTATCCTTAAAAATCACTTTTTGCTTTGTGGAATTATCTCTCTCAGCATTTGTGCATTTCAATTTGGGATGTTCAAATTTTTTTTTTTTGGGTCCAAACTTGTGCTCTCCCATTTTTCCTCGTAAACAAAATAGATATAAGATTGCCACCAAACGAAAATTTTAGAGTTCATGTGTGCAAAAAAAATTCGAAAACTATAGAGAATTATTTCGGGCACTACAAATGAACCCCAAAATCCATGTTAGGGAAATTCCACTAGTACAACCCCCTAATAATAGCTTGGTGGAATTTTATAGGAAAGGGACTTCTAACTGATCCCAACATGCTTTAAGTGTGGTGGATGTGCATGCCACATGCATGTTGAGTTTGCAAGTGGCCTAATGATCCAAAAATTAGGGGGAGTAGAAAAAATCAAATTCTCAAGTGGTTGGATATTTACCAACCCACTTTTTGCTTTTTGGAATTATCTCTCTCAGCATTTGTGCCTTTCCATTTGGGATGTTCAAATTTTTTTTTTTTTCGGGTCCAAACTTGTGCTCTCCCATTTTTCCTCGTAAACAAAAAAGATATAAGATCGCAACAAAACGAAAATTTTAGAGTTCATGTGTGCAAAAAAAATTCGAAAACTATAGAGAATTATTTCAGGCACTAAAAATGAGCCCCAAAATCCATGTTTGGGAAATTCCACTAGTACAACCCCCTAATAATAGCTTGGTGGAATTTTATAGGAAAGGGACTTCTAACTAATCCCAACATGCTTTATGTGTGGTGGATGTGCATGCCACAAGCAAGTTGAGGATGCAAGTGGCCTAATGATCCAAAAATTAGGGGGAGTTGAAAAAGTCCAATTCTCATGTGGTTGGATATTTACCAACCCACTTTTTGCTTTTTGGAATTATCTCTCTCAGCATTTGTGCATTTCCATTTGGGATGTTCAAATTTTTTTTTTTTTTCGGGTCCAAAGTTGTGCTCTCCCATTTTTCCTCGTAAACAAAATAGATATAAGATCGCAACAAAACGAAAATTTTAGAGTTCATGTGTGCAAAAAAGTTTCGATAACCATAGATAATTATTTCAGGCACTAAAAATGAGCCCCAAAATCCATGTTTGGGAAATTCCACTAGTACAACCCCCTAAAAATAGCTTGGTGGAATTTTATAAGAAAGGGACTTCTAACTGATCCCAACATGCTTTAAGTGTGGTGGATGTGCATGCCACAAGCATGTTGAGGATGCAAGTGGCCTAATGATCAAAAAATTAGGGGGACTAGAAAAAATCAAATTCTCAAGTGGTTGGATATTTACCAACCCACTTTTTGCCTATCCTTAAAAATCACTTTTTGCTTTGTGGAATTATCTCTCTCAGCATTTGTGCATTTCCATTTGGGATGTTCAAATTTTTTTTTTTTGGGTCCAAACTTGTGCTCTCCCATTTTTCCTCGTAAACAAAATAGATATAAGATTGCCACCAAACGAAAATTTTAGAGTTCATGTGTGCAAAAAAAATTCGAAAACTATAGAGAATTATTTCGGGCACTACAAATGAACCCCAAAATCCATGTTAGGGAAATTCCACTAGTACAACCCCCTAATAATAGCTTGGTGGAATTTTATAGGAAAGGGACTTCTAACTGATCCCAACATGCTTTAAGTGTGGTGGATGTGCATGCCACATGCATGTTGAGTTTGCAAGTGGCCTAATGATCCAAAAATTAGGGGGAGTAGAAAAAATCAAATTCTCAAGTGGTTGGATATTTACCAACCCACTTTTTGCTTTTTGGAATTATCTCTCTCAGCATTTGTGCCTTTCCATTTGGGATGTTCAAATTTTTTTTTTTTTCGGGTCCAAACTTGTGCTCTCCCATTTTTCCTCGTAAACAAAAAAGATATAAGATCGCAACAAAACGAAAATTTTAGAGTTCATGTGTGCAAAAAAAATTCGAAAACTATAGAGAATTATTTCAGGCACTAAAAATGAGCCCCAAAATCCATGTTTGGGAAATTCCACTAGTACAACCCCCTAATAATAGCTTGGTGGAATTTTATAGGAAAGGGACTTCTAACTAATCCCAACATGCTTTATGTGTGGTGGATGTGCATGCCACAAGCAAGTTGAGGATGCAAGTGGCCTAATGATCCAAAAATTAGGGGGAGTTGAAAAAGTCCAATTCTCATGTGGTTGGATATTTACCAACCCACTTTTTGCTTTTTGGAATTATCTCTCTCAGCATTTGTGCATTTCCATTTGGGATGTTCAAATTTTTTTTTTTTTTCGGGTCCAAAGTTGTGCTCTCCCATTTTTCCTCGTAAACAAAATAGATATAAGATCGCAACAAAACGAAAATTTTAGAGTTCATGTGTGCAAAAAAGTTTCGATAACCATAGATAATTATTTCAGGCACTAAAAATGAGCCCCAAAATCCATGTTTGGGAAATTCCACTAGTACAACCCCCTAAAAATAGCTTGGTGGAATTTTATAAGAAAGGGACTTCTAACTGATCCCAACATGCTTTAAGTGTGGTGGATGTGCATGCCACAAGCATGTTGAGGATGCAAGTGGCCTAATGATCAAAAAATTAGGGGGACTAGAAAAAATCAAATTCTCAAGTGGTTGGATATTTACCAACCCACTTTTTGCCTATCCTTAAAAATCACTTTTTGCTTTGTGGAATTATCTCTCTCAGCATTTGTGCATTTCCATTTGGGATGTTCAAATTTTTTTTTTTTGGGTCCAAACTTGTGCTCTCCCATTTTTCCTCGTAAACAAAATAGATATAAGATTGCCACCAAACGAAAATTTTAGAGTTCATGTGTGCAAAAAAAATTCGAAAACTATAGAGAATTATTTCGGGCACTACAAATGAACCCCAAAATCCATGTTAGGGAAATTCCACTAGTACAACCCCCTAATAATAGCTTGGTGGAATTTTATAGGAAAGGGACTTCTAACTGATCCCAACATGCTTTAAGTGTGGTGGATGTGCATGCCACATGCATGTTGAGTTTGCAAGTGGCCTAATGATCCAAAAATTAGGGGGAGTAGAAAAAATCAAATTCTCAAGTGGTTGGATATTTACCAACCCACTTTTTGCTTTTTGGAATTATCTCTCTCAGCATTTGTGCCTTTCCATTTGGGATGTTCAAATTTTTTTTTTTTTCGGGTCCAAACTTGTGCTCTCCCATTTTTCCTCGTAAACAAAAAAGATATAAGATCGCAACAAAACGAAAATTTTAGAGTTCATGTGTGCAAAAAAAATTCGAAAACTATAGAGAATTATTTCAGGCACTAAAAATGAGCCCCAAAATCCATGTTTGGGAAATTCCACTAGTACAACCCCCTAATAATAGCTTGGTGGAATTTTATAGGAAAGGGACTTCTAACTAATCCCAACATGCTTTATGTGTGGTGGATGTGCATGCCACAAGCAAGTTGAGGATGCAAGTGGCCTAATGATCCAAAAATTAGGGGGAGTTGAAAAAGTCCAATTCTCATGTGGTTGGATATTTACCAACCCACTTTTTGCTTATCCTTAAAAATCACTTTTTGCTTTTTGGAATTATCTCTCTCAGCATTTGTGCATTTCCATTTGGGATGTTCAAATTTTTTTTTTTTTTCGGGTCCAAAGTTGTGCTCTCCCATTTTTCCTCGTAAACAAAATAGATATAAGATCGCAACAAAACGAAAATTTTAGAGTTCATGTGTGCAAAAAAGTTTCGATAACCATAGATAATTATTTCAGGCACTAAAAATGAGCCCCAAAATCCATGTTTGGGAAATTCCACTAGTACAACCCCCTAAAAATAGCTTGGTGGAATTTTATAAGAAAGGGACTTCTAACTGATCCCAACATGCTTTAAGTGTGGTGGATGTGCATGCCACAAGCATGTTGAGGATGCAAGTGGCCTAATGATCAAAAAATTAGGGGGACTAGAAAAAATCAAATTCTCAAGTGGTTGGATATTTACCAACCCACTTTTTGCCTATCCTTAAAAATCACTTTTTGCTTTGTGGAATTATCTCTCTCAGCATTTGTGCATTTCCATTTGGGATGTTCAAATTTTTTTTTTTTGGGTCCAAACTTGTGCTCTCCCATTTTTCCTCGTAAACAAAATAGATATAAGATTGCCACCAAACGAAAATTTTAGAGTTCATGTGTGCAAAAAAAATTCGAAAACTATAGAGAATTATTTCGGGCACTACAAATGAACCCCAAAATCCATGTTAGGGAAATTCCACTAGTACAACCCCCTAATAATAGCTTGGTGGAATTTTATAGGAAAGGGACTTCTAACTGATCCCAACATGCTTTAAGTGTGGTGGATGTGCATGCCACATGCATGTTGAGTTTGCAAGTGGCCTAATGATCCAAAAATTAGGGGGAGTAGAAAAAATCAAATTCTCAAGTGGTTGGATATTTACCAACCCACTTTTTGCTTTTTGGAATTATCTCTCTCAGCATTTGTGCCTTTCCATTTGGGATGTTCAAATTTTTTTTTTTTTCGGGTCCAAACTTGTGCTCTCCCATTTTTCCTCGTAAACAAAAAAGATATAAGATCGCAACAAAACGAAAATTTTAGAGTTCATGTGTGCAAAAAAAATTCGAAAACTATAGAGAATTATTTCAGGCACTAAAAATGAGCCCCAAAATCCATGTTTGGGAAATTCCACTAGTACAACCCCCTAATAATAGCTTGGTGGAATTTTATAGGAAAGGGACTTCTAACTAATCCCAACATGCTTTATGTGTGGTGGATGTGCATGCCACAAGCAAGTTGAGGATGCAAGTGGCCTAATGATCCAAAAATTAGGGGGAGTTGAAAAAGTCCAATTCTCATGTGGTTGGATATTTACCAACCCACTTTTTGCTTTTTGGAATTATCTCTCTCAGCATTTGTGCATTTCCATTTGGGATGTTCAAATTTTTTTTTTTTTTCGGGTCCAAAGTTGTGCTCTCCCATTTTTCCTCGTAAACAAAATAGATATAAGATCGCAACAAAACGAAAATTTTAGAGTTCATGTGTGCAAAAAAGTTTCGATAACCATAGATAATTATTTCAGGCACTAAAAATGAGCCCCAAAATCCATGTTTGGGAAATTCCACTAGTACAACCCCCTAAAAATAGCTTGGTGGAATTTTATAAGAAAGGGACTTCTAACTGATCCCAACATGCTTTAAGTGTGGTGGATGTGCATGCCACAAGCATGTTGAGGATGCAAGTGGCCTAATGATCAAAAAATTAGGGGGACTAGAAAAAATCAAATTCTCAAGTGGTTGGATATTTACCAACCCACTTTTTGCCTATCCTTAAAAATCACTTTTTGCTTTGTGGAATTATCTCTCTCAGCATTTGTGCATTTCCATTTGGGATGTTCAAATTTTTTTTTTTTGGGTCCAAACTTGTGCTCTCCCATTTTTCCTCGTAAACAAAATAGATATAAGATTGCCACCAAACGAAAATTTTAGAGTTCATGTGTGCAAAAAAAATTCGAAAACTATAGAGAATTATTTCGGGCACTACAAATGAACCCCAAAATCCATGTTAGGGAAATTCCACTAGTACAACCCCCTAATAATAGCTTGGTGGAATTTTATAGGAAAGGGACTTCTAACTGATCCCAACATGCTTTAAGTGTGGTGGATGTGCATGCCACATGCATGTTGAGTTTGCAAGTGGCCTAATGATCCAAAAATTAGGGGGAGTAGAAAAAATCAAATTCTCAAGTGGTTGGATATTTACCAACCCACTTTTTGCTTTTTGGAATTATCTCTCTCAGCATTTGTGCCTTTCCATTTGGGATGTTCAAATTTTTTTTTTTTTCGGGTCCAAACTTGTGCTCTCCCATTTTTCCTCGTAAACAAAAAAGATATAAGATCGCAACAAAACGAAAATTTTAGAGTTCATGTGTGCAAAAAAAATTCGAAAACTATAGAGAATTATTTCAGGCACTAAAAATGAGCCCCAAAATCCATGTTTGGGAAATTCCACTAGTACAACCCCCTAATAATAGCTTGGTGGAATTTTATAGGAAAGGGACTTCTAACTAATCCCAACATGCTTTATGTGTGGTGGATGTGCATGCCACAAGCAAGTTGAGGATGCAAGTGGCCTAATGATCCAAAAATTAGGGGGAGTTGAAAAAGTCCAATTCTCATGTGGTTGGATATTTACCAACCCACTTTTTGCTTTTTGGAATTATCTCTCTCAGCATTTGTGCATTTCCATTTGGGATGTTCAAATTTTTTTTTTTTTTCGGGTCCAAAGTTGTGCTCTCCCATTTTTCCTCGTAAACAAAATAGATATAAGATCGCAACAAAACGAAAATTTTAGAGTTCATGTGTGCAAAAAAGTTTCGATAACCATAGATAATTATTTCAGGCACTAAAAATGAGCCCCAAAATCCATGTTTGGGAAATTCCACTAGTACAACCCCCTAAAAATAGCTTGGTGGAATTTTATAAGAAAGGGACTTCTAACTGATCCCAACATGCTTTAAGTGTGGTGGATGTGCATGCCACAAGCATGTTGAGGATGCAAGTGGCCTAATGATCAAAAAATTAGGGGGACTAGAAAAAATCAAATTCTCAAGTGGTTGGATATTTACCAACCCACTTTTTGCCTATCCTTAAAAATCACTTTTTGCTTTGTGGAATTATCTCTCTCAGCATTTGTGCATTTCCATTTGGGATGTTCAAATTTTTTTTTTTTGGGTCCAAACTTGTGCTCTCCCATTTTTCCTCGTAAACAAAATAGATATAAGATTGCCACCAAACGAAAATTTTAGAGTTCATGTGTGCAAAAAAAATTCGAAAACTATAGAGAATTATTTCGGGCACTACAAATGAACCCCAAAATCCATGTTAGGGAAATTCCACTAGTACAACCCCCTAATAATAGCTTGGTGGAATTTTATAGGAAAGGGACTTCTAACTGATCCCAACATGCTTTAAGTGTGGTGGATGTGCATGCCACATGCATGTTGAGTTTGCAAGTGGCCTAATGATCCAAAAATTAGGGGGAGTAGAAAAAATCAAATTCTCAAGTGGTTGGATATTTACCAACCCACTTTTTGCTTTTTGGAATTATCTCTCTCAGCATTTGTGCCTTTCCATTTGGGATGTTCAAATTTTTTTTTTTTTCGGGTCCAAACTTGTGCTCTCCCATTTTTCCTCGTAAACAAAAAAGATATAAGATCGCAACAAAACGAAAATTTTAGAGTTCATGTGTGCAAAAAAAATTCGAAAACTATAGAGAATTATTTCAGGCACTAAAAATGAGCCCCAAAATCCATGTTTGGGAAATTCCACTAGTACAACCCCCTAATAATAGCTTGGTGGAATTTTATAGGAAAGGGACTTCTAACTAATCCCAACATGCTTTATGTGTGGTGGATGTGCATGCCACAAGCAAGTTGAGGATGCAAGTGGCCTAATGATCCAAAAATTAGGGGGAGTTGAAAAAGTCCAATTCTCATGTGGTTGGATATTTACCAACCCACTTTTTGCTTATCCTTAAAAATCACTTTTTGCTTTTTGGAATTATCTCTCTCAGCATTTGTGCATTTCCATTTGGGATGTTCAAATTTTTTTTTTTTTTCGGGTCCAAAGTTGTGCTCTCCCATTTTTCCTCGTAAACAAAATAGATATAAGATCGCAACAAAACGAAAATTTTAGAGTTCATGTGTGCAAAAAAGTTTCGATAACCATAGATAATTATTTCAGGCACTAAAAATGAGCCCCAAAATCCATGTTTGGGAAATTCCACTAGTACAACCCCCTAAAAATAGCTTGGTGGAATTTTATAAGAAAGGGACTTCTAACTGATCCCAACATGCTTTAAGTGTGGTGGATGTGCATGCCACAAGCATGTTGAGGATGCAAGTGGCCTAATGATCAAAAAATTAGGGGGACTAGAAAAAATCAAATTCTCAAGTGGTTGGATATTTACCAACCCACTTTTTGCCTATCCTTAAAAATCACTTTTTGCTTTGTGGAATTATCTCTCTCAGCATTTGTGCATTTCCATTTGGGATGTTCAAATTTTTTTTTTTTGGGTCCAAACTTGTGCTCTCCCATTTTTCCTCGTAAACAAAATAGATATAAGATTGCCACCAAACGAAAATTTTAGAGTTCATGTGTGCAAAAAAAATTCGAAAACTATAGAGAATTATTTCGGGCACTACAAATGAACCCCAAAATCCATGTTAGGGAAATTCCACTAGTACAACCCCCTAATAATAGCTTGGTGGAATTTTATAGGAAAGGGACTTCTAACTGATCCCAACATGCTTTAAGTGTGGTGGATGTGCATGCCACATGCATGTTGAGTTTGCAAGTGGCCTAATGATCCAAAAATTAGGGGGAGTAGAAAAAATCAAATTCTCAAGTGGTTGGATATTTACCAACCCACTTTTTGCTTTTTGGAATTATCTCTCTCAGCATTTGTGCCTTTCCATTTGGGATGTTCAAATTTTTTTTTTTTTCGGGTCCAAACTTGTGCTCTCCCATTTTTCCTCGTAAACAAAAAAGATATAAGATCGCAACAAAACGAAAATTTTAGAGTTCATGTGTGCAAAAAAAATTCGAAAACTATAGAGAATTATTTCAGGCACTAAAAATGAGCCCCAAAATCCATGTTTGGGAAATTCCACTAGTACAACCCCCTAATAATAGCTTGGTGGAATTTTATAGGAAAGGGACTTCTAACTAATCCCAACATGCTTTATGTGTGGTGGATGTGCATGCCACAAGCAAGTTGAGGATGCAAGTGGCCTAATGATCCAAAAATTAGGGGGAGTTGAAAAAGTCCAATTCTCATGTGGTTGGATATTTACCAACCCACTTTTTGCTTATCCTTAAAAATCACTTTTTGCTTTTTGGAATTATCTCTCTCAGCATTTGTGCATTTCCATTTGGGATGTTCAAATTTTTTTTTTTTTTCGGGTCCAAAGTTGTGCTCTCCCATTTTTCCTCGTAAACAAAATAGATATAAGATCGCAACAAAACGAAAATTTTAGAGTTCATGTGTGCAAAAAAGTTTCGATAACCATAGATAATTATTTCAGGCACTAAAAATGAGCCCCAAAATCCATGTTTGGGAAATTCCACTAGTACAACCCCCTAAAAATAGCTTGGTGGAATTTTATAAGAAAGGGACTTCTAACTGATCCCAACATGCTTTAAGTGTGGTGGATGTGCATGCCACAAGCATGTTGAGGATGCAAGTGGCCTAATGATCAAAAAATTAGGGGGACTAGAAAAAATCAAATTCTCAAGTGGTTGGATATTTACCAACCCACTTTTTGCCTATCCTTAAAAATCACTTTTTGCTTTGTGGAATTATCTCTCTCAGCATTTGTGCATTTCCATTTGGGATGTTCAAATTTTTTTTTTTTGGGTCCAAACTTGTGCTCTCCCATTTTTCCTCGTAAACAAAATAGATATAAGATTGCCACCAAACGAAAATTTTAGAGTTCATGTGTGCAAAAAAAATTCGAAAACTATAGAGAATTATTTCGGGCACTACAAATGAACCCCAAAATCCATGTTAGGGAAATTCCACTAGTACAACCCCCTAATAATAGCTTGGTGGAATTTTATAGGAAAGGGACTTCTAACTGATCCCAACATGCTTTAAGTGTGGTGGATGTGCATGCCACATGCATGTTGAGTTTGCAAGTGGCCTAATGATCCAAAAATTAGGGGGAGTAGAAAAAATCAAATTCTCAAGTGGTTGGATATTTACCAACCCACTTTTTGCTTTTTGGAATTATCTCTCTCAGCATTTGTGCCTTTCCATTTGGGATGTTCAAATTTTTTTTTTTTTCGGGTCCAAACTTGTGCTCTCCCATTTTTCCTCGTAAACAAAAAAGATATAAGATCGCAACAAAACGAAAATTTTAGAGTTCATGTGTGCAAAAAAAATTCGAAAACTATAGAGAATTATTTCAGGCACTAAAAATGAGCCCCAAAATCCATGTTTGGGAAATTCCACTAGTACAACCCCCTAATAATAGCTTGGTGGAATTTTATAGGAAAGGGACTTCTAACTAATCCCAACATGCTTTATGTGTGGTGGATGTGCATGCCACAAGCAAGTTGAGGATGCAAGTGGCCTAATGATCCAAAAATTAGGGGGAGTTGAAAAAGTCCAATTCTCATGTGGTTGGATATTTACCAACCCACTTTTTGCTTATCCTTAAAAATCACTTTTTGCTTTTTGGAATTATCTCTCTCAGCATTTGTGCATTTCCATTTGGGATGTTCAAATTTTTTTTTTTTTTCGGGTCCAAAGTTGTGCTCTCCCATTTTTCCTCGTAAACAAAATAGATATAAGATCGCAACAAAACGAAAATTTTAGAGTTCATGTGTGCAAAAAAGTTTCGATAACCATAGATAATTATTTCAGGCACTAAAAATGAGCCCCAAAATCCATGTTTGGGAAATTCCACTAGTACAACCCCCTAAAAATAGCTTGGTGGAATTTTATAAGAAAGGGACTTCTAACTGATCCCAACATGCTTTAAGTGTGGTGGATGTGCATGCCACAAGCATGTTGAGGATGCAAGTGGCCTAATGATCAAAAAATTAGGGGGACTAGAAAAAATCAAATTCTCAAGTGGTTGGATATTTACCAACCCACTTTTTGCCTATCCTTAAAAATCACTTTTTGCTTTGTGGAATTATCTCTCTCAGCATTTGTGCATTTCCATTTGGGATGTTCAAATTTTTTTTTTTTGGGTCCAAACTTGTGCTCTCCCATTTTTCCTCGTAAACAAAATAGATATAAGATTGCCACCAAACGAAAATTTTAGAGTTCATGTGTGCAAAAAAAATTCGAAAACTATAGAGAATTATTTCGGGCACTACAAATGAACCCCAAAATCCATGTTAGGGAAATTCCACTAGTACAACCCCCTAATAATAGCTTGGTGGAATTTTATAGGAAAGGGACTTCTAACTGATCCCAACATGCTTTAAGTGTGGTGGATGTGCATGCCACATGCATGTTGAGTTTGCAAGTGGCCTAATGATCCAAAAATTAGGGGGAGTAGAAAAAATCAAATTCTCAAGTGGTTGGATATTTACCAACCCACTTTTTGCTTTTTGGAATTATCTCTCTCAGCATTTGTGCCTTTCCATTTGGGATGTTCAAATTTTTTTTTTTTTCGGGTCCAAACTTGTGCTCTCCCATTTTTCCTCGTAAACAAAAAAGATATAAGATCGCAACAAAACGAAAATTTTAGAGTTCATGTGTGCAAAAAAAATTCGAAAACTATAGAGAATTATTTCAGGCACTAAAAATGAGCCCCAAAATCCATGTTTGGGAAATTCCACTAGTACAACCCCCTAATAATAGCTTGGTGGAATTTTATAGGAAAGGGACTTCTAACTAATCCCAACATGCTTTATGTGTGGTGGATGTGCATGCCACAAGCAAGTTGAGGATGCAAGTGGCCTAATGATCCAAAAATTAGGGGGAGTTGAAAAAGTCCAATTCTCATGTGGTTGGATATTTACCAACCCACTTTTTGCTTATCCTTAAAAATCACTTTTTGCTTTTTGGAATTATCTCTCTCAGCATTTGTGCATTTCCATTTGGGATGTTCAAATTTTTTTTTTTTTTCGGGTCCAAAGTTGTGCTCTCCCATTTTTCCTCGTAAACAAAATAGATATAAGATCGCAACAAAACGAAAATTTTAGAGTTCATGTGTGCAAAAAAGTTTCGATAACCATAGATAATTATTTCAGGCACTAAAAATGAGCCCCAAAATCCATGTTTGGGAAATTCCACTAGTACAACCCCCTAAAAATAGCTTGGTGGAATTTTATAAGAAAGGGACTTCTAACTGATCCCAACATGCTTTAAGTGTGGTGGATGTGCATGCCACAAGCATGTTGAGGATGCAAGTGGCCTAATGATCAAAAAATTAGGGGGACTAGAAAAAATCAAATTCTCAAGTGGTTGGATATTTACCAACCCACTTTTTGCCTATCCTTAAAAATCACTTTTTGCTTTGTGGAATTATCTCTCTCAGCATTTGTGCATTTCCATTTGGGATGTTCAAATTTTTTTTTTTTGGGTCCAAACTTGTGCTCTCCCATTTTTCCTCGTAAACAAAATAGATATAAGATTGCCACCAAACGAAAATTTTAGAGTTCATGTGTGCAAAAAAAATTCGAAAACTATAGAGAATTATTTCGGGCACTACAAATGAACCCCAAAATCCATGTTAGGGAAATTCCACTAGTACAACCCCCTAATAATAGCTTGGTGGAATTTTATAGGAAAGGGACTTCTAACTGATCCCAACATGCTTTAAGTGTGGTGGATGTGCATGCCACATGCATGTTGAGTTTGCAAGTGGCCTAATGATCCAAAAATTAGGGGGAGTAGAAAAAATCAAATTCTCAAGTGGTTGGATATTTACCAACCCACTTTTTGCTTTTTGGAATTATCTCTCTCAGCATTTGTGCCTTTCCATTTGGGATGTTCAAATTTTTTTTTTTTTCGGGTCCAAACTTGTGCTCTCCCATTTTTCCTCGTAAACAAAAAAGATATAAGATCGCAACAAAACGAAAATTTTAGAGTTCATGTGTGCAAAAAAAATTCGAAAACTATAGAGAATTATTTCAGGCACTAAAAATGAGCCCCAAAATCCATGTTTGGGAAATTCCACTAGTACAACCCCCTAATAATAGCTTGGTGGAATTTTATAGGAAAGGGACTTCTAACTAATCCCAACATGCTTTATGTGTGGTGGATGTGCATGCCACAAGCAAGTTGAGGATGCAAGTGGCCTAATGATCCAAAAATTAGGGGGAGTTGAAAAAGTCCAATTCTCATGTGGTTGGATATTTACCAACCCACTTTTTGCTTATCCTTAAAAATCACTTTTTGCTTTTTGGAATTATCTCTCTCAGCATTTGTGCATTTCCATTTGGGATGTTCAAATTTTTTTTTTTTTTCGGGTCCAAAGTTGTGCTCTCCCATTTTTCCTCGTAAACAAAATAGATATAAGATCGCAACAAAACGAAAATTTTAGAGTTCATGTGTGCAAAAAAGTTTCGATAACCATAGATAATTATTTCAGGCACTAAAAATGAGCCCCAAAATCCATGTTTGGGAAATTCCACTAGTACAACCCCCTAAAAATAGCTTGGTGGAATTTTATAAGAAAGGGACTTCTAACTGATCCCAACATGCTTTAAGTGTGGTGGATGTGCATGCCACAAGCATGTTGAGGATGCAAGTGGCCTAATGATCAAAAAATTAGGGGGACTAGAAAAAATCAAATTCTCAAGTGGTTGGATATTTACCAACCCACTTTTTGCCTATCCTTAAAAATCACTTTTTGCTTTGTGGAATTATCTCTCTCAGCATTTGTGCATTTCCATTTGGGATGTTCAAATTTTTTTTTTTTGGGTCCAAACTTGTGCTCTCCCATTTTTCCTCGTAAACAAAATAGATATAAGATTGCCACCAAACGAAAATTTTAGAGTTCATGTGTGCAAAAAAAATTCGAAAACTATAGAGAATTATTTCGGGCACTACAAATGAACCCCAAAATCCATGTTAGGGAAATTCCACTAGTACAACCCCCTAATAATAGCTTGGTGGAATTTTATAGGAAAGGGACTTCTAACTGATCCCAACATGCTTTAAGTGTGGTGGATGTGCATGCCACATGCATGTTGAGTTTGCAAGTGGCCTAATGATCCAAAAATTAGGGGGAGTAGAAAAAATCAAATTCTCAAGTGGTTGGATATTTACCAACCCACTTTTTGCTTTTTGGAATTATCTCTCTCAGCATTTGTGCCTTTCCATTTGGGATGTTCAAATTTTTTTTTTTTTCGGGTCCAAACTTGTGCTCTCCCATTTTTCCTCGTAAACAAAAAAGATATAAGATCGCAACAAAACGAAAATTTTAGAGTTCATGTGTGCAAAAAAAATTCGAAAACTATAGAGAATTATTTCAGGCACTAAAAATGAGCCCCAAAATCCATGTTTGGGAAATTCCACTAGTACAACCCCCTAATAATAGCTTGGTGGAATTTTATAGGAAAGGGACTTCTAACTAATCCCAACATGCTTTATGTGTGGTGGATGTGCATGCCACAAGCAAGTTGAGGATGCAAGTGGCCTAATGATCCAAAAATTAGGGGGAGTTGAAAAAGTCCAATTCTCATGTGGTTGGATATTTACCAACCCACTTTTTGCTTATCCTTAAAAATCACTTTTTGCTTTTTGGAATTATCTCTCTCAGCATTTGTGCATTTCCATTTGGGATGTTCAAATTTTTTTTTTTTTTCGGGTCCAAAGTTGTGCTCTCCCATTTTTCCTCGTAAACAAAATAGATATAAGATCGCAACAAAACGAAAATTTTAGAGTTCATGTGTGCAAAAAAGTTTCGATAACCATAGATAATTATTTCAGGCACTAAAAATGAGCCCCAAAATCCATGTTTGGGAAATTCCACTAGTACAACCCCCTAAAAATAGCTTGGTGGAATTTTATAAGAAAGGGACTTCTAACTGATCCCAACATGCTTTAAGTGTGGTGGATGTGCATGCCACAAGCATGTTGAGGATGCAAGTGGCCTAATGATCAAAAAATTAGGGGGACTAGAAAAAATCAAATTCTCAAGTGGTTGGATATTTACCAACCCACTTTTTGCCTATCCTTAAAAATCACTTTTTGCTTTGTGGAATTATCTCTCTCAGCATTTGTGCATTTCCATTTGGGATGTTCAAATTTTTTTTTTTTGGGTCCAAACTTGTGCTCTCCCATTTTTCCTCGTAAACAAAATAGATATAAGATTGCCACCAAACGAAAATTTTAGAGTTCATGTGTGCAAAAAAAATTCGAAAACTATAGAGAATTATTTCGGGCACTACAAATGAACCCCAAAATCCATGTTAGGGAAATTCCACTAGTACAACCCCCTAATAATAGCTTGGTGGAATTTTATAGGAAAGGGACTTCTAACTGATCCCAACATGCTTTAAGTGTGGTGGATGTGCATGCCACATGCATGTTGAGTTTGCAAGTGGCCTAATGATCCAAAAATTAGGGGGAGTAGAAAAAATCAAATTCTCAAGTGGTTGGATATTTACCAACCCACTTTTTGCTTTTTGGAATTATCTCTCTCAGCATTTGTGCCTTTCCATTTGGGATGTTCAAATTTTTTTTTTTTTCGGGTCCAAACTTGTGCTCTCCCATTTTTCCTCGTAAACAAAAAAGATATAAGATCGCAACAAAACGAAAATTTTAGAGTTCATGTGTGCAAAAAAAATTCGAAAACTATAGAGAATTATTTCAGGCACTAAAAATGAGCCCCAAAATCCATGTTTGGGAAATTCCACTAGTACAACCCCCTAATAATAGCTTGGTGGAATTTTATAGGAAAGGGACTTCTAACTAATCCCAACATGCTTTATGTGTGGTGGATGTGCATGCCACAAGCAAGTTGAGGATGCAAGTGGCCTAATGATCCAAAAATTAGGGGGAGTTGAAAAAGTCCAATTCTCATGTGGTTGGATATTTACCAACCCACTTTTTGCTTATCCTTAAAAATCACTTTTTGCTTTTTGGAATTATCTCTCTCAGCATTTGTGCATTTCCATTTGGGATGTTCAAATTTTTTTTTTTTTTCGGGTCCAAAGTTGTGCTCTCCCATTTTTCCTCGTAAACAAAATAGATATAAGATCGCAACAAAACGAAAATTTTAGAGTTCATGTGTGCAAAAAAGTTTCGATAACCATAGATAATTATTTCAGGCACTAAAAATGAGCCCCAAAATCCATGTTTGGGAAATTCCACTAGTACAACCCCCTAAAAATAGCTTGGTGGAATTTTATAAGAAAGGGACTTCTAACTGATCCCAACATGCTTTAAGTGTGGTGGATGTGCATGCCACAAGCATGTTGAGGATGCAAGTGGCCTAATGATCAAAAAATTAGGGGGACTAGAAAAAATCAAATTCTCAAGTGGTTGGATATTTACCAACCCACTTTTTGCCTATCCTTAAAAATCACTTTTTGCTTTGTGGAATTATCTCTCTCAGCATTTGTGCATTTCCATTTGGGATGTTCAAATTTTTTTTTTTTGGGTCCAAACTTGTGCTCTCCCATTTTTCCTCGTAAACAAAATAGATATAAGATTGCCACCAAACGAAAATTTTAGAGTTCATGTGTGCAAAAAAAATTCGAAAACTATAGAGAATTATTTCGGGCACTACAAATGAACCCCAAAATCCATGTTAGGGAAATTCCACTAGTACAACCCCCTAATAATAGCTTGGTGGAATTTTATAGGAAAGGGACTTCTAACTGATCCCAACATGCTTTAAGTGTGGTGGATGTGCATGCCACATGCATGTTGAGTTTGCAAGTGGCCTAATGATCCAAAAATTAGGGGGAGTAGAAAAAATCAAATTCTCAAGTGGTTGGATATTTACCAACCCACTTTTTGCTTTTTGGAATTATCTCTCTCAGCATTTGTGCCTTTCCATTTGGGATGTTCAAATTTTTTTTTTTTTCGGGTCCAAACTTGTGCTCTCCCATTTTTCCTCGTAAACAAAAAAGATATAAGATCGCAACAAAACGAAAATTTTAGAGTTCATGTGTGCAAAAAAAATTCGAAAACTATAGAGAATTATTTCAGGCACTAAAAATGAGCCCCAAAATCCATGTTTGGGAAATTCCACTAGTACAACCCCCTAATAATAGCTTGGTGGAATTTTATAGGAAAGGGACTTCTAACTAATCCCAACATGCTTTATGTGTGGTGGATGTGCATGCCACAAGCAAGTTGAGGATGCAAGTGGCCTAATGATCCAAAAATTAGGGGGAGTTGAAAAAGTCCAATTCTCATGTGGTTGGATATTTACCAACCCACTTTTTGCTTATCCTTAAAAATCACTTTTTGCTTTTTGGAATTATCTCTCTCAGCATTTGTGCATTTCCATTTGGGATGTTCAAATTTTTTTTTTTTTTCGGGTCCAAAGTTGTGCTCTCCCATTTTTCCTCGTAAACAAAATAGATATAAGATCGCAACAAAACGAAAATTTTAGAGTTCATGTGTGCAAAAAAGTTTCGATAACCATAGATAATTATTTCAGGCACTAAAAATGAGCCCCAAAATCCATGTTTGGGAAATTCCACTAGTACAACCCCCTAAAAATAGCTTGGTGGAATTTTATAAGAAAGGGACTTCTAACTGATCCCAACATGCTTTAAGTGTGGTGGATGTGCATGCCACAAGCATGTTGAGGATGCAAGTGGCCTAATGATCAAAAAATTAGGGGGACTAGAAAAAATCAAATTCTCAAGTGGTTGGATATTTACCAACCCACTTTTTGCCTATCCTTAAAAATCACTTTTTGCTTTGTGGAATTATCTCTCTCAGCATTTGTGCATTTCCATTTGGGATGTTCAAATTTTTTTTTTTTGGGTCCAAACTTGTGCTCTCCCATTTTTCCTCGTAAACAAAATAGATATAAGATTGCCACCAAACGAAAATTTTAGAGTTCATGTGTGCAAAAAAAATTCGAAAACTATAGAGAATTATTTCGGGCACTACAAATGAACCCCAAAATCCATGTTAGGGAAATTCCACTAGTACAACCCCCTAATAATAGCTTGGTGGAATTTTATAGGAAAGGGACTTCTAACTGATCCCAACATGCTTTAAGTGTGGTGGATGTGCATGCCACATGCATGTTGAGTTTGCAAGTGGCCTAATGATCCAAAAATTAGGGGGAGTAGAAAAAATCAAATTCTCAAGTGGTTGGATATTTACCAACCCACTTTTTGCTTTTTGGAATTATCTCTCTCAGCATTTGTGCCTTTCCATTTGGGATGTTCAAATTTTTTTTTTTTTCGGGTCCAAACTTGTGCTCTCCCATTTTTTCCTCGTAAACAAAAAAGATATAAGATCGCAACAAAACGAAAATTTTAGAGTTCATGTGTGCAAAAAAAATTCGAAAACTATAGAGAATTATTTCAGGCACTAAAAATGAGCCCCAAAATCCATGTTTGGGAAATTCCACTAGTACAACCCCCTAATAATAGCTTGGTGGAATTTTATAGGAAAGGGACTTCTAACTAATCCCAACATGCTTTATGTGTGGTGGATGTGCATGCCACAAGCAAGTTGAGGATGCAAGTGCCTAATGATCCAAAAATTAGGGGGAGTTGAAAAAGTCCAATTCTCATGTGGTTGGATATTTACCAACCCACTTTTTGCTTATCCTTAAAAATCACTTTTTGCTTTTTGGAATTATCTCTCTCAGCATTTGTGCATTTCCATTTGGGATGTTCAAATTTTTTTTTTTTTCGGGTCCAAAGTTGTGCTCTCCCATTTTTCCTCGTAAACAAAATAGATATAAGATCGCAACAAAACGAAAATTTTAGAGTTCATGTGTGCAAAAAAGTTTCGATAACCAT
>NW_027181781.1:0-63451 GCF_029961685.1 Aristolochia californica
GGGTGTTCAATTTTTTTTTTTTCAGGTCCAAACTTGTGACTACCATTTTTCCTCGTAAACAAAAAGATATAAGATCGCAACAAAATGAAAAATTTTAGAGCTCATCATGTGTCCAAAAAAATTTTAAAACTATAATAATGAATAGAAAATTATTTCACACTCTAAAATTAAACCCCAAAATCCATGTTTGGGAAATTCCACAAGAACAACCCCCTAATAATAGCTTGGTGGAATTTTATAGGAAAGGGACTTGTAACTGATCCCAACATGCTTTAAGTGTGGTGGGTGTGCATGCCACAAGCATGTTGAGGATGCAAGTGGCCAAAAAATTAGGCGGGGTAGAAAAAGTTGAATTGTCAAGTGGTTGGATATTTTCCAGAGCCAAACAACCCAGTTTTTTCCCTATCCTTAACAATCAGAGATACTTTTTGGAATTATCTCTCCCAGCATTTGTGCATCCCCCATTTTGGATGTTCAATTTTTTTTTTTCGGGTCCAAACTTGTGACTCCCATTTTTCCTCGTAAACAAATAAGATATAAGATCGCAACAAAATGAAAATTTTAGAGCTCATCATGTGGGCAAAAAAATTTGAAAACTATAATAATGAATAGAAAATTATTTCACGCACTAAATATGAACCCCAAAATCCATGTTTGGGAAATTCCACTAGTACCACCCCCTAATAATAGCTTGGTGGAATTTTACAGGAAAGGGACTTGTAACTGATCCCAACATGCTTTAAGTGAGGTGGGTGTGCATGCCACAAGCATGTTGAGGATACAAGTGGCCAAAAAATTAGGGGGGGTAGAAAAAGTTGAATTCTCAAGTGGTTGGATATTTATCAGAGCCAAACAACACACTTTTTTGCGTATCCTTAAAAATCACAGATACTTTTTGGAATTATCTCTCCCAGCATTTGTGCATCCCCGTTTTGGAAGTTCAAATTTTTTTTTTTTTTCAGGTCCAAACTTGTGACTCCCATTTTTCCTTGTAAACAAAAAAGATATAAGATCGCAACAAAATGAAAATTTAAGAGCTCACGTGTTCAAAAAAATTTGAAAATTATAATAATAAATAGAAAATTATTTCACGCATTAAAAATGAACCCCAAAATCCATGTTTGGGAAATTCCACTAGTACAACCCCCTAATAATAGCTTGGTGGAATTTTATAAGGGACTTGTAACTGATCCCAACATGCTTTAAGTGTGGTGGGTGTGCATGCCACAAGCATGTTGAGGATGCAAGAGGCCAAAAAATTAGGGGGGGTAGAAAAAGTTGAATTTTCAAGTGGTTGGATATTTACCAGAGCCAAACAACCCACGTTTTTGCGTATCCTTAAAAATCACAGATACTTTTTGGAAATATCTCTCCCAGCATTTGTGCATCCCCATTTTGGAAGTTCAAATTTTTTTTTTTTTTTTAAGGTCCAAACTTGTGACTCCCATTTTTCCTTGTAAACAAAAAAAGATATAAGATCGCAACAAAATGAAAATTTATGAGCTCACGTGTGCAAAAAAATTTGAAAATTATAATAATAAATAAAAAATTATTTCACGCACTAAAAATGAACCCCAAAATCCATGTTTGGGAAATACCACTAGTACAACCCCCTAATCATAGCTTGGTGGAATTTTATAAGAAAGGCACTTGTAACTGATCCCAACATGCTTTAAGTGTAGTGGGTGCGAATGCCACAAGCATGTTGAGGATGCAAGAGGCCAAAAAATTTGGGGGGGGTAGAAAAAGTTGAATTCTCAAGAGGTTGGATATTTACCAGAGCCAAACAACCCACTTTTTTGCCTATCCTTAAAAATTAGAGATACTTTTTGGAATTATATCTCCCAGCATTAGTGCATCCCCATTTTGGAAGTTCAAATTTTTTTTTTTTTCAGGTCCAAACTTGTGACTCCCATTTTTCCTTGTAAACAAAAAAGATATAAGATCGCAACAAAATGAAAATTTAAGAGCTCACGTGTGCAAAAAATTTTGAAAACTATAATAATAAATAGAAAATTATTTCACACACTAAAAATGAACCCCAAAATCCATGTTTGGGAAATTCCACTAGTACAAACCCCTAATAATAGCTTGGTGGAATTTTATAAGAAAGGGACTTGTAACTGATCCCAACATGCTTTAAGTGTGGTGGGTGTGCATGCCACAAGCATGTTGAGGATGCAAGTGGCCAAAAAATTAAGGGGGGCAGAAAAAGTTGAATTCTCAAGTGGTTGGATATTTACTATAGCCAAACAACCCACTTTTTTGCCTATCCTTAAAAATCACAGATACTTTTTGGAATTATCTCTCCGAGCATTTGTGCATCCCCATTTTGCATGTTCAATTTTTTTTTTCTTTCAGGTCCAACTTGTGACTCCCATTTTTCCTCGTAAACAAAAAAGATATAAGATCGCAACAAAATGAAAATTTTAGAGCTCATCATGTGTGCAAAAAATTTTGAAAACTATAATAATGAATAGAAAATTATTTCACGCACTAAAAATGAACCCCAAAATCCATGTTTGGGAAATTCCACTAGTACAACCCCCTAATAATAGCTTGGTGGAATTTTATAGGAAAGGGACTTGTAACTGATCCCAACATGCTTTAAGTGTGGTGGGTGTGCATGCCACAAGCATGTTGAGGATGCAAGTGGCCAAAAAATTAGAGGGGGTAGAAAAAGTTTAATTCTCAAGTGGTTGGATATTTACCAGAGCCAAACAACCCACTTTTTTGCCTATCCTTAAAAATGACAGATACTTTTTGGAATTATCTCTCCCAGCATTAGTGCATCCCCATTTTGGGTGTTCAATTTTTTTTTTTTTCAGGTCCAAACTTGTGACTACCATTTTTCCTCGTAAACAAAAAAGATATAAGATCGCAACAAAATGAAAAATTTTAGAGCTCATCATGTGTCCAAAAAAATTTTAAAACTATAATAATGAATAGAAAATTATTTCACACTCTAAAATTAAACCCCAAAATCCATGTTTGGGAAATTCCACAAGAACAACCCCCTAATAATAGCTTGGTGGAATTTTATAGGAAAGGGACTTGTAACTGATCCCAACATGCTTTAAGTGTGGTGGGTGTGCATGCCACAAGCATGTTGAGGATGCAAGTGGCCAAAAAATTAGGCGGGGTAGAAAAAGTTGAATTGTCAAGTGGTTGGATATTTTCCAGAGCCAAACAACCCAGTTTTTTCCCTATCCTTAACAATCAGAGATACTTTTTGGAATTATCTCTCCCAGCATTTGTGCATCCCCCATTTTGGATGTTCAATTTTTTTTTTTCGGGTCCAAACTTGTGACTCCCATTTTTCCTCGTAAACAAATAAGATATAAGATCGCAACAAAATGAAAATTTTAGAGCTCATCATGTGGGCAAAAAAATTTGAAAACTATAATAATGAATAGAAAATTATTTCACGCACTAAATATGAACCCCAAAATCCATGTTTGGGAAATTCCACTAGTACCACCCCCTAATAATAGCTTGGTGGAATTTTACAGGAAAGGGACTTGTAACTGATCCCAACATGCTTTAAGTGAGGTGGGTGTGCATGCCACAAGCATGTTGAGGATACAAGTGGCCAAAAAATTAGGGGGGGTAGAAAAAGTTGAATTCTCAAGTGGTTGGATATTTATCAGAGCCAAACAACACACTTTTTTGCGTATCCTTAAAAATCACAGATACTTTTTGGAATTATCTCTCCCAGCATTTGTGCATCCCCGTTTTGGAAGTTCAAATTTTTTTTTTTTTTCAGGTCCAAACTTGTGACTCCCATTTTTCCTTGTAAACAAAAAAGATATAAGATCGCAACAAAATGAAAATTTAAGAGCTCACGTGTTCAAAAAAATTTGAAAATTATAATAATAAATAGAAAATTATTTCACGCATTAAAAATGAACCCCAAAATCCATGTTTGGGAAATTCCACTAGTACAACCCCCTAATAATAGCTTGGTGGAATTTTATAAGAAAGGGACTTGTAACTGATCCCAACATGCTTTAAGTGTGGTGGGTGTGCATGCCACAAGCATGTTGAGGATGCAAGAGGCCAAAAAATTAGGGGGGGTAGAAAAAGTTGAATTTTCAAGTGGTTGGATATTTACCAGAGCCAAACAACCCACGTTTTTGCGTATCCTTAAAAATCACAGATACTTTTTGGAAATATCTCTCCCAGCATTTGTGCATCCCCATTTTGGAAGTTCAAATTTTTTTTTTTTTTTTTAAGGTCCAAACTTGTGACTCCCATTTTTCCTTGTAAACAAAAAAAGATATAAGATCGCAACAAAATGAAAATTTATGAGCTCACGTGTGCAAAAAAATTTGAAAATTATAATAATAAATAAAAAATTATTTCACGCACTAAAAATGAACCCCAAAATCCATGTTTGGGAAATACCACTAGTACAACCCCCTAATCATAGCTTGGTGGAATTTTATAAGAAAGGCACTTGTAACTGATCCCAACATGCTTTAAGTGTAGTGGGTGCGAATGCCACAAGCATGTTGAGGATGCAAGAGGCCAAAAAATTTGGGGGGGGTAGAAAAAGTTGAATTCTCAAGAGGTTGGATATTTACCAGAGCCAAACAACCCACTTTTTTGCCTATCCTTAAAAATTAGAGATACTTTTTGGAATTATATCTCCCAGCATTAGTGCATCCCCATTTTGGAAGTTCAAATTTTTTTTTTTTTCAGGTCCAAACTTGTGACTCCCATTTTTCCTTGTAAACAAAAAAGATATAAGATCGCAACAAAATGAAAATTTAAGAGCTCACGTGTGCAAAAAATTTTGAAAACTATAATAATAAATAGAAAATTATTTCACACACTAAAAATGAACCCCAAAATCCATGTTTGGGAAATTCCACTAGTACAAACCCCTAATAATAGCTTGGTGGAATTTTATAAGAAAGGGACTTGTAACTGATCCCAACATGCTTTAAGTGTGGTGGGTGTGCATGCCACAAGCATGTTGAGGATGCAAGTGGCCAAAAAATTAAGGGGGGCAGAAAAAGTTGAATTCTCAAGTGGTTGGATATTTACTATAGCCAAACAACCCACTTTTTTGCCTATCCTTAAAAATCACAGATACTTTTTGGAATTATCTCTCCGAGCATTTGTGCATCCCCATTTTGCATGTTCAATTTTTTTTTTCTTTCAGGTCCAACTTGTGACTCCCATTTTTCCTCGTAAACAAAAAAGATATAAGATCGCAACAAAATGAAAATTTTAGAGCTCATCATGTGTGCAAAAAATTTTGAAAACTATAATAATGAATAGAAAATTATTTCACGCACTAAAAATGAACCCCAAAATCCATGTTTGGGAAATTCCACTAGTACAACCCCCTAATAATAGCTTGGTGGAATTTTATAGGAAAGGGACTTGTAACTGATCCCAACATGCTTTAAGTGTGGTGGGTGTGCATGCCACAAGCATGTTGAGGATGCAAGTGGCCAAAAAATTAGAGGGGGTAGAAAAAGTTTAATTCTCAAGTGGTTGGATATTTACCAGAGCCAAACAACCCACTTTTTTGCCTATCCTTAAAAATGACAGATACTTTTTGGAATTATCTCTCCCAGCATTAGTGCATCCCCATTTTGGGTGTTCAATTTTTTTTTTTTTCAGGTCCAAACTTGTGACTACCATTTTTCCTCGTAAACAAAAAAGATATAAGATCGCAACAAAATGAAAAATTTTAGAGCTCATCATGTGTCCAAAAAAATTTTAAAACTATAATAATGAATAGAAAATTATTTCACACTCTAAAATTAAACCCCAAAATCCATGTTTGGGAAATTCCACAAGAACAACCCCCTAATAATAGCTTGGTGGAATTTTATAGGAAAGGGACTTGTAACTGATCCCAACATGCTTTAAGTGTGGTGGGTGTGCATGCCACAAGCATGTTGAGGATGCAAGTGGCCAAAAAATTAGGCGGGGTAGAAAAAGTTGAATTGTCAAGTGGTTGGATATTTTCCAGAGCCAAACAACCCAGTTTTTTCCCTATCCTTAACAATCAGAGATACTTTTTGGAATTATCTCTCCCAGCATTTGTGCATCCCCCATTTTGGATGTTCAATTTTTTTTTTTCGGGTCCAAACTTGTGACTCCCATTTTTCCTCGTAAACAAATAAGATATAAGATCGCAACAAAATGAAAATTTTAGAGCTCATCATGTGGGCAAAAAAATTTGAAAACTATAATAATGAATAGAAAATTATTTCACGCACTAAATATGAACCCCAAAATCCATGTTTGGGAAATTCCACTAGTACCACCCCCTAATAATAGCTTGGTGGAATTTTACAGGAAAGGGACTTGTAACTGATCCCAACATGCTTTAAGTGAGGTGGGTGTGCATGCCACAAGCATGTTGAGGATACAAGTGGCCAAAAAATTAGGGGGGGTAGAAAAAGTTGAATTCTCAAGTGGTTGGATATTTATCAGAGCCAAACAACACACTTTTTTGCGTATCCTTAAAAATCACAGATACTTTTTGGAATTATCTCTCCCAGCATTTGTGCATCCCCGTTTTGGAAGTTCAAATTTTTTTTTTTTTTTCAGGTCCAAACTTGTGACTCCCATTTTTCCTTGTAAACAAAAAAGATATAAGATCGCAACAAAATGAAAATTTAAGAGCTCACGTGTTCAAAAAAATTTGAAAATTATAATAATAAATAGAAAATTATTTCACGCATTAAAAATGAACCCCAAAATCCATGTTTGGGAAATTCCACTAGTACAACCCCCTAATAATAGCTTGGTGGAATTTTATAAGAAAGGGACTTGTAACTGATCCCAACATGCTTTAAGTGTGGTGGGTGTGCATGCCACAAGCATGTTGAGGATGCAAGAGGCCAAAAAATTAGGGGGGGTAGAAAAAGTTGAATTTTCAAGTGGTTGGATATTTACCAGAGCCAAACAACCCACGTTTTTGCGTATCCTTAAAAATCACAGATACTTTTTGGAAATATCTCTCCCAGCATTTGTGCATCCCCATTTTGGAAGTTCAAATTTTTTTTTTTTTTTTAAGGTCCAAACTTGTGACTCCCATTTTTCCTTGTAAACAAAAAAAGATATAAGATCGCAACAAAATGAAAATTTATGAGCTCACGTGTGCAAAAAAATTTGAAAATTATAATAATAAATAAAAAATTATTTCACGCACTAAAAATGAACCCCAAAATCCATGTTTGGGAAATACCACTAGTACAACCCCCTAATCATAGCTTGGTGGAATTTTATAAGAAAGGCACTTGTAACTGATCCCAACATGCTTTAAGTGTAGTGGGTGCGAATGCCACAAGCATGTTGAGGATGCAAGAGGCCAAAAAATTTGGGGGGGGTAGAAAAAGTTGAATTCTCAAGAGGTTGGATATTTACCAGAGCCAAACAACCCACTTTTTTGCCTATCCTTAAAAATTAGAGATACTTTTTGGAATTATATCTCCCAGCATTAGTGCATCCCCATTTTGGAAGTTCAAATTTTTTTTTTTTTCAGGTCCAAACTTGTGACTCCCATTTTTCCTTGTAAACAAAAAAGATATAAGATCGCAACAAAATGAAAATTTAAGAGCTCACGTGTGCAAAAAATTTTGAAAACTATAATAATAAATAGAAAATTATTTCACACACTAAAAATGAACCCCAAAATCCATGTTTGGGAAATTCCACTAGTACAAACCCCTAATAATAGCTTGGTGGAATTTTATAAGAAAGGGACTTGTAACTGATCCCAACATGCTTTAAGTGTGGTGGGTGTGCATGCCACAAGCATGTTGAGGATGCAAGTGGCCAAAAAATTAAGGGGGGCAGAAAAAGTTGAATTCTCAAGTGGTTGGATATTTACTATAGCCAAACAACCCACTTTTTTGCCTATCCTTAAAAATCACAGATACTTTTTGGAATTATCTCTCCGAGCATTTGTGCATCCCCATTTTGCATGTTCAATTTTTTTTTTCTTTCAGGTCCAACTTGTGACTCCCATTTTTCCTCGTAAACAAAAAAGATATAAGATCGCAACAAAATGAAAATTTTAGAGCTCATCATGTGTGCAAAAAATTTTGAAAACTATAATAATGAATAGAAAATTATTTCACGCACTAAAAATGAACCCCAAAATCCATGTTTGGGAAATTCCACTAGTACAACCCCCTAATAATAGCTTGGTGGAATTTTATAGGAAAGGGACTTGTAACTGATCCCAACATGCTTTAAGTGTGGTGGGTGTGCATGCCACAAGCATGTTGAGGATGCAAGTGGCCAAAAAATTAGAGGGGGTAGAAAAAGTTTAATTCTCAAGTGGTTGGATATTTACCAGAGCCAAACAACCCACTTTTTTGCCTATCCTTAAAAATGACAGATACTTTTTGGAATTATCTCTCCCAGCATTAGTGCATCCCCATTTTGGGTGTTCAATTTTTTTTTTTTTCAGGTCCAAACTTGTGACTACCATTTTTCCTCGTAAACAAAAAAGATATAAGATCGCAACAAAATGAAAAATTTTAGAGCTCATCATGTGTCCAAAAAAATTTTAAAACTATAATAATGAATAGAAAATTATTTCACACTCTAAAATTAAACCCCAAAATCCATGTTTGGGAAATTCCACAAGAACAACCCCCTAATAATAGCTTGGTGGAATTTTATAGGAAAGGGACTTGTAACTGATCCCAACATGCTTTAAGTGTGGTGGGTGTGCATGCCACAAGCATGTTGAGGATGCAAGTGGCCAAAAAATTAGGCGGGGTAGAAAAAGTTGAATTGTCAAGTGGTTGGATATTTTCCAGAGCCAAACAACCCAGTTTTTTCCCTATCCTTAACAATCAGAGATACTTTTTGGAATTATCTCTCCCAGCATTTGTGCATCCCCCATTTTGGATGTTCAATTTTTTTTTTTCGGGTCCAAACTTGTGACTCCCATTTTTCCTCGTAAACAAATAAGATATAAGATCGCAACAAAATGAAAATTTTAGAGCTCATCATGTGGGCAAAAAAATTTGAAAACTATAATAATGAATAGAAAATTATTTCACGCACTAAATATGAACCCCAAAATCCATGTTTGGGAAATTCCACTAGTACCACCCCCTAATAATAGCTTGGTGGAATTTTACAGGAAAGGGACTTGTAACTGATCCCAACATGCTTTAAGTGAGGTGGGTGTGCATGCCACAAGCATGTTGAGGATACAAGTGGCCAAAAAATTAGGGGGGGTAGAAAAAGTTGAATTCTCAAGTGGTTGGATATTTATCAGAGCCAAACAACACACTTTTTTGCGTATCCTTAAAAATCACAGATACTTTTTGGAATTATCTCTCCCAGCATTTGTGCATCCCCGTTTTGGAAGTTCAAATTTTTTTTTTTTTTTCAGGTCCAAACTTGTGACTCCCATTTTTCCTTGTAAACAAAAAAGATATAAGATCGCAACAAAATGAAAATTTAAGAGCTCACGTGTTCAAAAAAATTTGAAAATTATAATAATAAATAGAAAATTATTTCACGCATTAAAAATGAACCCCAAAATCCATGTTTGGGAAATTCCACTAGTACAACCCCCTAATAATAGCTTGGTGGAATTTTATAAGAAAGGGACTTGTAACTGATCCCAACATGCTTTAAGTGTGGTGGGTGTGCATGCCACAAGCATGTTGAGGATGCAAGAGGCCAAAAAATTAGGGGGGGTAGAAAAAGTTGAATTTTCAAGTGGTTGGATATTTACCAGAGCCAAACAACCCACGTTTTTGCGTATCCTTAAAAATCACAGATACTTTTTGGAAATATCTCTCCCAGCATTTGTGCATCCCCATTTTGGAAGTTCAAATTTTTTTTTTTTTTTTTAAGGTCCAAACTTGTGACTCCCATTTTTCCTTGTAAACAAAAAAAGATATAAGATCGCAACAAAATGAAAATTTATGAGCTCACGTGTGCAAAAAAATTTGAAAATTATAATAATAAATAAAAAATTATTTCACGCACTAAAAATGAACCCCAAAATCCATGTTTGGGAAATACCACTAGTACAACCCCCTAATCATAGCTTGGTGGAATTTTATAAGAAAGGCACTTGTAACTGATCCCAACATGCTTTAAGTGTAGTGGGTGCGAATGCCACAAGCATGTTGAGGATGCAAGAGGCCAAAAAATTTGGGGGGGGTAGAAAAAGTTGAATTCTCAAGAGGTTGGATATTTACCAGAGCCAAACAACCCACTTTTTTGCCTATCCTTAAAAATTAGAGATACTTTTTGGAATTATATCTCCCAGCATTAGTGCATCCCCATTTTGGAAGTTCAAATTTTTTTTTTTTTCAGGTCCAAACTTGTGACTCCCATTTTTCCTTGTAAACAAAAAAGATATAAGATCGCAACAAAATGAAAATTTAAGAGCTCACGTGTGCAAAAAATTTTGAAAACTATAATAATAAATAGAAAATTATTTCACACACTAAAAATGAACCCCAAAATCCATGTTTGGGAAATTCCACTAGTACAAACCCCTAATAATAGCTTGGTGGAATTTTATAAGAAAGGGACTTGTAACTGATCCCAACATGCTTTAAGTGTGGTGGGTGTGCATGCCACAAGCATGTTGAGGATGCAAGTGGCCAAAAAATTAAGGGGGGCAGAAAAAGTTGAATTCTCAAGTGGTTGGATATTTACTATAGCCAAACAACCCACTTTTTTGCCTATCCTTAAAAATCACAGATACTTTTTGGAATTATCTCTCCGAGCATTTGTGCATCCCCATTTTGCATGTTCAATTTTTTTTTTCTTTCAGGTCCAACTTGTGACTCCCATTTTTCCTCGTAAACAAAAAAGATATAAGATCGCAACAAAATGAAAATTTTAGAGCTCATCATGTGTGCAAAAAATTTTGAAAACTATAATAATGAATAGAAAATTATTTCACGCACTAAAAATGAACCCCAAAATCCATGTTTGGGAAATTCCACTAGTACAACCCCCTAATAATAGCTTGGTGGAATTTTATAGGAAAGGGACTTGTAACTGATCCCAACATGCTTTAAGTGTGGTGGGTGTGCATGCCACAAGCATGTTGAGGATGCAAGTGGCCAAAAAATTAGAGGGGGTAGAAAAAGTTTAATTCTCAAGTGGTTGGATATTTACCAGAGCCAAACAACCCACTTTTTTGCCTATCCTTAAAAATGACAGATACTTTTTGGAATTATCTCTCCCAGCATTAGTGCATCCCCATTTTGGGTGTTCAATTTTTTTTTTTTTCAGGTCCAAACTTGTGACTACCATTTTTCCTCGTAAACAAAAAAGATATAAGATCGCAACAAAATGAAAAATTTTAGAGCTCATCATGTGTCCAAAAAAATTTTAAAACTATAATAATGAATAGAAAATTATTTCACACTCTAAAATTAAACCCCAAAATCCATGTTTGGGAAATTCCACAAGAACAACCCCCTAATAATAGCTTGGTGGAATTTTATAGGAAAGGGACTTGTAACTGATCCCAACATGCTTTAAGTGTGGTGGGTGTGCATGCCACAAGCATGTTGAGGATGCAAGTGGCCAAAAAATTAGGCGGGGTAGAAAAAGTTGAATTGTCAAGTGGTTGGATATTTTCCAGAGCCAAACAACCCAGTTTTTTCCCTATCCTTAACAATCAGAGATACTTTTTGGAATTATCTCTCCCAGCATTTGTGCATCCCCCATTTTGGATGTTCAATTTTTTTTTTTCGGGTCCAAACTTGTGACTCCCATTTTTCCTCGTAAACAAATAAGATATAAGATCGCAACAAAATGAAAATTTTAGAGCTCATCATGTGGGCAAAAAAATTTGAAAACTATAATAATGAATAGAAAATTATTTCACGCACTAAATATGAACCCCAAAATCCATGTTTGGGAAATTCCACTAGTACCACCCCCTAATAATAGCTTGGTGGAATTTTACAGGAAAGGGACTTGTAACTGATCCCAACATGCTTTAAGTGAGGTGGGTGTGCATGCCACAAGCATGTTGAGGATACAAGTGGCCAAAAAATTAGGGGGGGTAGAAAAAGTTGAATTCTCAAGTGGTTGGATATTTATCAGAGCCAAACAACACACTTTTTTGCGTATCCTTAAAAATCACAGATACTTTTTGGAATTATCTCTCCCAGCATTTGTGCATCCCCGTTTTGGAAGTTCAAATTTTTTTTTTTTTTTCAGGTCCAAACTTGTGACTCCCATTTTTCCTTGTAAACAAAAAAGATATAAGATCGCAACAAAATGAAAATTTAAGAGCTCACGTGTTCAAAAAAATTTGAAAATTATAATAATAAATAGAAAATTATTTCACGCATTAAAAATGAACCCCAAAATCCATGTTTGGGAAATTCCACTAGTACAACCCCCTAATAATAGCTTGGTGGAATTTTATAAGAAAGGGACTTGTAACTGATCCCAACATGCTTTAAGTGTGGTGGGTGTGCATGCCACAAGCATGTTGAGGATGCAAGAGGCCAAAAAATTAGGGGGGGTAGAAAAAGTTGAATTTTCAAGTGGTTGGATATTTACCAGAGCCAAACAACCCACGTTTTTGCGTATCCTTAAAAATCACAGATACTTTTTGGAAATATCTCTCCCAGCATTTGTGCATCCCCATTTTGGAAGTTCAAATTTTTTTTTTTTTTTTTAAGGTCCAAACTTGTGACTCCCATTTTTCCTTGTAAACAAAAAAAGATATAAGATCGCAACAAAATGAAAATTTATGAGCTCACGTGTGCAAAAAAATTTGAAAATTATAATAATAAATAAAAAATTATTTCACGCACTAAAAATGAACCCCAAAATCCATGTTTGGGAAATACCACTAGTACAACCCCCTAATCATAGCTTGGTGGAATTTTATAAGAAAGGCACTTGTAACTGATCCCAACATGCTTTAAGTGTAGTGGGTGCGAATGCCACAAGCATGTTGAGGATGCAAGAGGCCAAAAAATTTGGGGGGGGTAGAAAAAGTTGAATTCTCAAGAGGTTGGATATTTACCAGAGCCAAACAACCCACTTTTTTGCCTATCCTTAAAAATTAGAGATACTTTTTGGAATTATATCTCCCAGCATTAGTGCATCCCCATTTTGGAAGTTCAAATTTTTTTTTTTTTCAGGTCCAAACTTGTGACTCCCATTTTTCCTTGTAAACAAAAAAGATATAAGATCGCAACAAAATGAAAATTTAAGAGCTCACGTGTGCAAAAAATTTTGAAAACTATAATAATAAATAGAAAATTATTTCACACACTAAAAATGAACCCCAAAATCCATGTTTGGGAAATTCCACTAGTACAAACCCCTAATAATAGCTTGGTGGAATTTTATAAGAAAGGGACTTGTAACTGATCCCAACATGCTTTAAGTGTGGTGGGTGTGCATGCCACAAGCATGTTGAGGATGCAAGTGGCCAAAAAATTAAGGGGGGCAGAAAAAGTTGAATTCTCAAGTGGTTGGATATTTACTATAGCCAAACAACCCACTTTTTTGCCTATCCTTAAAAATCACAGATACTTTTTGGAATTATCTCTCCGAGCATTTGTGCATCCCCATTTTGCATGTTCAATTTTTTTTTTCTTTCAGGTCCAACTTGTGACTCCCATTTTTCCTCGTAAACAAAAAAGATATAAGATCGCAACAAAATGAAAATTTTAGAGCTCATCATGTGTGCAAAAAATTTTGAAAACTATAATAATGAATAGAAAATTATTTCACGCACTAAAAATGAACCCCAAAATCCATGTTTGGGAAATTCCACTAGTACAACCCCCTAATAATAGCTTGGTGGAATTTTATAGGAAAGGGACTTGTAACTGATCCCAACATGCTTTAAGTGTGGTGGGTGTGCATGCCACAAGCATGTTGAGGATGCAAGTGGCCAAAAAATTAGAGGGGGTAGAAAAAGTTTAATTCTCAAGTGGTTGGATATTTACCAGAGCCAAACAACCCACTTTTTTGCCTATCCTTAAAAATGACAGATACTTTTTGGAATTATCTCTCCCAGCATTAGTGCATCCCCATTTTGGGTGTTCAATTTTTTTTTTTTTCAGGTCCAAACTTGTGACTACCATTTTTCCTCGTAAACAAAAAAGATATAAGATCGCAACAAAATGAAAAATTTTAGAGCTCATCATGTGTCCAAAAAAATTTTAAAACTATAATAATGAATAGAAAATTATTTCACACTCTAAAATTAAACCCCAAAATCCATGTTTGGGAAATTCCACAAGAACAACCCCCTAATAATAGCTTGGTGGAATTTTATAGGAAAGGGACTTGTAACTGATCCCAACATGCTTTAAGTGTGGTGGGTGTGCATGCCACAAGCATGTTGAGGATGCAAGTGGCCAAAAAATTAGGCGGGGTAGAAAAAGTTGAATTGTCAAGTGGTTGGATATTTTCCAGAGCCAAACAACCCAGTTTTTTCCCTATCCTTAACAATCAGAGATACTTTTTGGAATTATCTCTCCCAGCATTTGTGCATCCCCCATTTTGGATGTTCAATTTTTTTTTTTCGGGTCCAAACTTGTGACTCCCATTTTTCCTCGTAAACAAATAAGATATAAGATCGCAACAAAATGAAAATTTTAGAGCTCATCATGTGGGCAAAAAAATTTGAAAACTATAATAATGAATAGAAAATTATTTCACGCACTAAATATGAACCCCAAAATCCATGTTTGGGAAATTCCACTAGTACCACCCCCTAATAATAGCTTGGTGGAATTTTACAGGAAAGGGACTTGTAACTGATCCCAACATGCTTTAAGTGAGGTGGGTGTGCATGCCACAAGCATGTTGAGGATACAAGTGGCCAAAAAATTAGGGGGGGTAGAAAAAGTTGAATTCTCAAGTGGTTGGATATTTATCAGAGCCAAACAACACACTTTTTTGCGTATCCTTAAAAATCACAGATACTTTTTGGAATTATCTCTCCCAGCATTTGTGCATCCCCGTTTTGGAAGTTCAAAATTTTTTTTTTTTTTCAGGTCCAAACTTGTGACTCCCATTTTTCCTTGTAAACAAAAAAGATATAAGATCGCAACAAAATGAAAATTTAAGAGCTCACGTGTTCAAAAAAATTTGAAAATTATAATAATAAATAGAAAATTATTTCACGCATTAAAAATGAACCCCAAAATCCATGTTTGGGAAATTCCACTAGTACAACCCCCTAATAATAGCTTGGTGGAATTTTATAAGAAAGGGACTTGTAACTGATCCCAACATGCTTTAAGTGTGGTGGGTGTGCATGCCACAAGCATGTTGAGGATGCAAGAGGCCAAAAAATTAGCGGGGGTAGAAAAAGTTGAATTTTCAAGTGGTTGGATATTTACCAGAGCCAAACAACCCACGTTTTTGCGTATCCTTAAAAATCACAGATACTTTTTGGAAATATCTCTCCCAGCATTTGTGCATCCCCATTTTGGAAGTTCAAATTTTTTTTTTTTTTTTAAGGTCCAAACTTGTGACTCCCATTTTTCCTTGTAAACAAAAAAAGATATAAGATCGCAACAAAATGAAAATTTATGAGCTCACGTGTGCAAAAAAATTTGAAAATTATAATAATAAATAAAAAATTATTTCACGCACTAAAAATGAACCCCAAAATCCATGTTTGGGAAATACCACTAGTACAACCCCCTAATCATAGCTTGGTGGAATTTTATAAGAAAGGCACTTGTAACTGATCCCAACATGCTTTAAGTGTAGTGGGTGCGAATGCCACAAGCATGTTGAGGATGCAAGAGGCCAAAAAATTTGGGGGGGGTAGAAAAAGTTGAATTCTCAAGAGGTTGGATATTTACCAGAGCCAAACAACCCACTTTTTTGCCTATCCTTAAAAATTAGAGATACTTTTTGGAATTATATCTCCCAGCATTAGTGCATCCCCATTTTGGAAGTTCAAATTTTTTTTTTTTTCAGGTCCAAACTTGTGACTCCCATTTTTCCTTGTAAACAAAAAAGATATAAGATCGCAACAAAATGAAAATTTAAGAGCTCACGTGTGCAAAAAATTTTGAAAACTATAATAATAAATAGAAAATTATTTCACACACTAAAAATGAACCCCAAAATCCATGTTTGGGAAATTCCACTAGTACAAACCCCTAATAATAGCTTGGTGGAATTTTATAAGAAAGGGACTTGTAACTGATCCCAACATGCTTTAAGTGTGGTGGGTGTGCATGCCACAAGCATGTTGAGGATGCAAGTGGCCAAAAAATTAAGGGGGGCAGAAAAAGTTGAATTCTCAAGTGGTTGGATATTTACTATAGCCAAACAACCCACTTTTTTGCCTATCCTTAAAAATCACAGATACTTTTTGGAATTATCTCTCCGAGCATTTGTGCATCCCCATTTTGCATGTTCAATTTTTTTTTTCTTTCAGGTCCAACTTGTGACTCCCATTTTTCCTCGTAAACAAAAAAGATATAAGATCGCAACAAAATGAAAATTTTAGAGCTCATCATGTGTGCAAAAAATTTTGAAAACTATAATAATGAATAGAAAATTATTTCACGCACTAAAAATGAACCCCAAAATCCATGTTTGGGAAATTCCACTAGTACAACCCCCTAATAATAGCTTGGTGGAATTTTATAGGAAAGGGACTTGTAACTGATCCCAACATGCTTTAAGTGTGGTGGGTGTGCATGCCACAAGCATGTTGAGGATGCAAGTGGCCAAAAAATTAGAGGGGGTAGAAAAAGTTTAATTCTCAAGTGGTTGGATATTTACCAGAGCCAAACAACCCACTTTTTTGCCTATCCTTAAAAATGACAGATACTTTTTGGAATTATCTCTCCCAGCATTAGTGCATCCCCATTTTGGGTGTTCAATTTTTTTTTTTTTCAGGTCCAAACTTGTGACTACCATTTTTCCTCGTAAACAAAAAAGATATAAGATCGCAACAAAATGAAAAATTTTAGAGCTCATCATGTGTCCAAAAAAATTTTAAAACTATAATAATGAATAGAAAATTATTTCACACTCTAAAATTAAACCCCAAAATCCATGTTTGGGAAATTCCACAAGAACAACCCCCTAATAATAGCTTGGTGGAATTTTATAGGAAAGGGACTTGTAACTGATCCCAACATGCTTTAAGTGTGGTGGGTGTGCATGCCACAAGCATGTTGAGGATGCAAGTGGCCAAAAAATTAGGCGGGGTAGAAAAAGTTGAATTGTCAAGTGGTTGGATATTTTCCAGAGCCAAACAACCCAGTTTTTTCCCTATCCTTAACAATCAGAGATACTTTTTGGAATTATCTCTCCCAGCATTTGTGCATCCCCCATTTTGGATGTTCAATTTTTTTTTTTCGGGTCCAAACTTGTGACTCCCATTTTTCCTCGTAAACAAATAAGATATAAGATCGCAACAAAATGAAAATTTTAGAGCTCATCATGTGGGCAAAAAAATTTGAAAACTATAATAATGAATAGAAAATTATTTCACGCACTAAATATGAACCCCAAAATCCATGTTTGGGAAATTCCACTAGTACCACCCCCTAATAATAGCTTGGTGGAATTTTACAGGAAAGGGACTTGTAACTGATCCCAACATGCTTTAAGTGAGGTGGGTGTGCATGCCACAAGCATGTTGAGGATACAAGTGGCCAAAAAATTAGGGGGGGTAGAAAAAGTTGAATTCTCAAGTGGTTGGATATTTATCAGAGCCAAACAACACACTTTTTTGCGTATCCTTAAAAATCACAGATACTTTTTGGAATTATCTCTCCCAGCATTTGTGCATCCCCGTTTTGGAAGTTCAAATTTTTTTTTTTTTTTCAGGTCCAAACTTGTGACTCCCATTTTTCCTTGTAAACAAAAAAGATATAAGATCGCAACAAAATGAAAATTTAAGAGCTCACGTGTTCAAAAAAATTTGAAAATTATAATAATAAATAGAAAATTATTTCACGCATTAAAAATGAACCCCAAAATCCATGTTTGGGAAATTCCACTAGTACAACCCCCTAATAATAGCTTGGTGGAATTTTATAAGAAAGGGACTTGTAACTGATCCCAACATGCTTTAAGTGTGGTGGGTGTGCATGCCACAAGCATGTTGAGGATGCAAGAGGCCAAAAAATTAGGGGGGGTAGAAAAAGTTGAATTTTCAAGTGGTTGGATATTTACCAGAGCCAAACAACCCACGTTTTTGCGTATCCTTAAAAATCACAGATACTTTTTGGAAATATCTCTCCCAGCATTTGTGCATCCCCATTTTGGAAGTTCAAATTTTTTTTTTTTTTTTAAGGTCCAAACTTGTGACTCCCATTTTTCCTTGTAAACAAAAAAAGATATAAGATCGCAACAAAATGAAAATTTATGAGCTCACGTGTGCAAAAAAATTTGAAAATTATAATAATAAATAAAAAATTATTTCACGCACTAAAAATGAACCCCAAAATCCATGTTTGGGAAATACCACTAGTACAACCCCCTAATCATAGCTTGGTGGAATTTTATAAGAAAGGCACTTGTAACTGATCCCAACATGCTTTAAGTGTAGTGGGTGCGAATGCCACAAGCATGTTGAGGATGCAAGAGGCCAAAAAATTTGGGGGGGGTAGAAAAAGTTGAATTCTCAAGAGGTTGGATATTTACCAGAGCCAAACAACCCACTTTTTTGCCTATCCTTAAAAATTAGAGATACTTTTTGGAATTATATCTCCCAGCATTAGTGCATCCCCATTTTGGAAGTTCAAATTTTTTTTTTTTTCAGGTCCAAACTTGTGACTCCCATTTTTCCTTGTAAACAAAAAAGATATAAGATCGCAACAAAATGAAAATTTAAGAGCTCACGTGTGCAAAAAATTTTGAAAACTATAATAATAAATAGAAAATTATTTCACACACTAAAAATGAACCCCAAAATCCATGTTTGGGAAATTCCACTAGTACAAACCCCTAATAATAGCTTGGTGGAATTTTATAAGAAAGGGACTTGTAACTGATCCCAACATGCTTTAAGTGTGGTGGGTGTGCATGCCACAAGCATGTTGAGGATGCAAGTGGCCAAAAAATTAAGGGGGGCAGAAAAAGTTGAATTCTCAAGTGGTTGGATATTTACTATAGCCAAACAACCCACTTTTTTGCCTATCCTTAAAAATCACAGATACTTTTTGGAATTATCTCTCCGAGCATTTGTGCATCCCCATTTTGCATGTTCAATTTTTTTTTTCTTTCAGGTCCAACTTGTGACTCCCATTTTTCCTCGTAAACAAAAAAGATATAAGATCGCAACAAAATGAAAATTTTAGAGCTCATCATGTGTGCAAAAAATTTTGAAAACTATAATAATGAATAGAAAATTATTTCACGCACTAAAAATGAACCCCAAAATCCATGTTTGGGAAATTCCACTAGTACAACCCCCTAATAATAGCTTGGTGGAATTTTATAGGAAAGGGACTTGTAACTGATCCCAACATGCTTTAAGTGTGGTGGGTGTGCATGCCACAAGCATGTTGAGGATGCAAGTGGCCAAAAAATTAGAGGGGGTAGAAAAAGTTTAATTCTCAAGTGGTTGGATATTTACCAGAGCCAAACAACCCACTTTTTTGCCTATCCTTAAAAATGACAGATACTTTTTGGAATTATCTCTCCCAGCATTAGTGCATCCCCATTTTGGGTGTTCAATTTTTTTTTTTTTCAGGTCCAAACTTGTGACTACCATTTTTCCTCGTAAACAAAAAAGATATAAGATCGCAACAAAATGAAAAATTTTAGAGCTCATCATGTGTCCAAAAAAATTTTAAAACTATAATAATGAATAGAAAATTATTTCACACTCTAAAATTAAACCCCAAAATCCATGTTTGGGAAATTCCACAAGAACAACCCCCTAATAATAGCTTGGTGGAATTTTATAGGAAAGGGACTTGTAACTGATCCCAACATGCTTTAAGTGTGGTGGGTGTGCATGCCACAAGCATGTTGAGGATGCAAGTGGCCAAAAAATTAGGCGGGGTAGAAAAAGTTGAATTGTCAAGTGGTTGGATATTTTCCAGAGCCAAACAACCCAGTTTTTTCCCTATCCTTAACAATCAGAGATACTTTTTGGAATTATCTCTCCCAGCATTTGTGCATCCCCCATTTTGGATGTTCAATTTTTTTTTTTCGGGTCCAAACTTGTGACTCCCATTTTTCCTCGTAAACAAATAAGATATAAGATCGCAACAAAATGAAAATTTTAGAGCTCATCATGTGGGCAAAAAAATTTGAAAACTATAATAATGAATAGAAAATTATTTCACGCACTAAATATGAACCCCAAAATCCATGTTTGGGAAATTCCACTAGTACCACCCCCTAATAATAGCTTGGTGGAATTTTACAGGAAAGGGACTTGTAACTGATCCCAACATGCTTTAAGTGAGGTGGGTGTGCATGCCACAAGCATGTTGAGGATACAAGTGGCCAAAAAATTAGGGGGGGTAGAAAAAGTTGAATTCTCAAGTGGTTGGATATTTATCAGAGCCAAACAACACACTTTTTTGCGTATCCTTAAAAATCACAGATACTTTTTGGAATTATCTCTCCCAGCATTTGTGCATCCCCGTTTTGGAAGTTCAAATTTTTTTTTTTTTTTCAGGTCCAAACTTGTGACTCCCATTTTTCCTTGTAAACAAAAAAGATATAAGATCGCAACAAAATGAAAATTTAAGAGCTCACGTGTTCAAAAAAATTTGAAAATTATAATAATAAATAGAAAATTATTTCACGCATTAAAAATGAACCCCAAAATCCATGTTTGGGAAATTCCACTAGTACAACCCCCTAATAATAGCTTGGTGGAATTTTATAAGAAAGGGACTTGTAACTGATCCCAACATGCTTTAAGTGTGGTGGGTGTGCATGCCACAAGCATGTTGAGGATGCAAGAGGCCAAAAAATTAGGGGGGGTAGAAAAAGTTGAATTTTCAAGTGGTTGGATATTTACCAGAGCCAAACAACCCACGTTTTTGCGTATCCTTAAAAATCACAGATACTTTTTGGAAATATCTCTCCCAGCATTTGTGCATCCCCATTTTGGAAGTTCAAATTTTTTTTTTTTTTTTAAGGTCCAAACTTGTGACTCCCATTTTTCCTTGTAAACAAAAAAAGATATAAGATCGCAACAAAATGAAAATTTATGAGCTCACGTGTGCAAAAAAATTTGAAAATTATAATAATAAATAAAAAATTATTTCACGCACTAAAAATGAACCCCAAAATCCATGTTTGGGAAATACCACTAGTACAACCCCCTAATCATAGCTTGGTGGAATTTTATAAGAAAGGCACTTGTAACTGATCCCAACATGCTTTAAGTGTAGTGGGTGCGAATGCCACAAGCATGTTGAGGATGCAAGAGGCCAAAAAATTTGGGGGGGGTAGAAAAAGTTGAATTCTCAAGAGGTTGGATATTTACCAGAGCCAAACAACCCACTTTTTTGCCTATCCTTAAAAATTAGAGATACTTTTTGGAATTATATCTCCCAGCATTAGTGCATCCCCATTTTGGAAGTTCAAATTTTTTTTTTTTTCAGGTCCAAACTTGTGACTCCCATTTTTCCTTGTAAACAAAAAAGATATAAGATCGCAACAAAATGAAAATTTAAGAGCTCACGTGTGCAAAAAATTTTGAAAACTATAATAATAAATAGAAAATTATTTCACACACTAAAAATGAACCCCAAAATCCATGTTTGGGAAATTCCACTAGTACAAACCCCTAATAATAGCTTGGTGGAATTTTATAAGAAAGGGACTTGTAACTGATCCCAACATGCTTTAAGTGTGGTGGGTGTGCATGCCACAAGCATGTTGAGGATGCAAGTGGCCAAAAAATTAAGGGGGGCAGAAAAAGTTGAATTCTCAAGTGGTTGGATATTTACTATAGCCAAACAACCCACTTTTTTGCCTATCCTTAAAAATCACAGATACTTTTTGGAATTATCTCTCCGAGCATTTGTGCATCCCCATTTTGCATGTTCAATTTTTTTTTTCTTTCAGGTCCAACTTGTGACTCCCATTTTTCCTCGTAAACAAAAAAGATATAAGATCGCAACAAAATGAAAATTTTAGAGCTCATCATGTGTGCAAAAAATTTTGAAAACTATAATAATGAATAGAAAATTATTTCACGCACTAAAAATGAACCCCAAAATCCATGTTTGGGAAATTCCACTAGTACAACCCCCTAATAATAGCTTGGTGGAATTTTATAGGAAAGGGACTTGTAACTGATCCCAACATGCTTTAAGTGTGGTGGGTGTGCATGCCACAAGCATGTTGAGGATGCAAGTGGCCAAAAAATTAGAGGGGGTAGAAAAAGTTTAATTCTCAAGTGGTTGGATATTTACCAGAGCCAAACAACCCACTTTTTTGCCTATCCTTAAAAATGACAGATACTTTTTGGAATTATCTCTCCCAGCATTAGTGCATCCCCATTTTGGGTGTTCAATTTTTTTTTTTTTCAGGTCCAAACTTGTGACTACCATTTTTCCTCGTAAACAAAAAAGATATAAGATCGCAACAAAATGAAAAATTTTAGAGCTCATCATGTGTCCAAAAAAATTTTAAAACTATAATAATGAATAGAAAATTATTTCACACTCTAAAATTAAACCCCAAAATCCATGTTTGGGAAATTCCACAAGAACAACCCCCTAATAATAGCTTGGTGGAATTTTATAGGAAAGGGACTTGTAACTGATCCCAACATGCTTTAAGTGTGGTGGGTGTGCATGCCACAAGCATGTTGAGGATGCAAGTGGCCAAAAAATTAGGCGGGGTAGAAAAAGTTGAATTGTCAAGTGGTTGGATATTTTCCAGAGCCAAACAACCCAGTTTTTTCCCTATCCTTAACAATCAGAGATACTTTTTGGAATTATCTCTCCCAGCATTTGTGCATCCCCCATTTTGGATGTTCAATTTTTTTTTTTCGGGTCCAAACTTGTGACTCCCATTTTTCCTCGTAAACAAATAAGATATAAGATCGCAACAAAATGAAAATTTTAGAGCTCATCATGTGGGCAAAAAAATTTGAAAACTATAATAATGAATAGAAAATTATTTCACGCACTAAATATGAACCCCAAAATCCATGTTTGGGAAATTCCACTAGTACCACCCCCTAATAATAGCTTGGTGGAATTTTACAGGAAAGGGACTTGTAACTGATCCCAACATGCTTTAAGTGAGGTGGGTGTGCATGCCACAAGCATGTTGAGGATACAAGTGGCCAAAAAATTAGGGGGGGTAGAAAAAGTTGAATTCTCAAGTGGTTGGATATTTATCAGAGCCAAACAACACACTTTTTTGCGTATCCTTAAAAATCACAGATACTTTTTGGAATTATCTCTCCCAGCATTTGTGCATCCCCGTTTTGGAAGTTCAAATTTTTTTTTTTTTTTCAGGTCCAAACTTGTGACTCCCATTTTTCCTTGTAAACAAAAAAGATATAAGATCGCAACAAAATGAAAATTTAAGAGCTCACGTGTTCAAAAAAATTTGAAAATTATAATAATAAATAGAAAATTATTTCACGCATTAAAAATGAACCCCAAAATCCATGTTTGGGAAATTCCACTAGTACAACCCCCTAATAATAGCTTGGTGGAATTTTATAAGAAAGGGACTTGTAACTGATCCCAACATGCTTTAAGTGTGGTGGGTGTGCATGCCACAAGCATGTTGAGGATGCAAGAGGCCAAAAAATTAGGGGGGGTAGAAAAAGTTGAATTTTCAAGTGGTTGGATATTTACCAGAGCCAAACAACCCACGTTTTTGCGTATCCTTAAAAATCACAGATACTTTTTGGAAATATCTCTCCCAGCATTTGTGCATCCCCATTTTGGAAGTTCAAATTTTTTTTTTTTTTTTAAGGTCCAAACTTGTGACTCCCATTTTTCCTTGTAAACAAAAAAAGATATAAGATCGCAACAAAATGAAAATTTATGAGCTCACGTGTGCAAAAAAATTTGAAAATTATAATAATAAATAAAAAATTATTTCACGCACTAAAAATGAACCCCAAAATCCATGTTTGGGAAATACCACTAGTACAACCCCCTAATCATAGCTTGGTGGAATTTTATAAGAAAGGCACTTGTAACTGATCCCAACATGCTTTAAGTGTAGTGGGTGCGAATGCCACAAGCATGTTGAGGATGCAAGAGGCCAAAAAATTTGGGGGGGGTAGAAAAAGTTGAATTCTCAAGAGGTTGGATATTTACCAGAGCCAAACAACCCACTTTTTTGCCTATCCTTAAAAATTAGAGATACTTTTTGGAATTATATCTCCCAGCATTAGTGCATCCCCATTTTGGAAGTTCAAATTTTTTTTTTTTTCAGGTCCAAACTTGTGACTCCCATTTTTCCTTGTAAACAAAAAAGATATAAGATCGCAACAAAATGAAAATTTAAGAGCTCACGTGTGCAAAAAATTTTGAAAACTATAATAATAAATAGAAAATTATTTCACACACTAAAAATGAACCCCAAAATCCATGTTTGGGAAATTCCACTAGTACAAACCCCTAATAATAGCTTGGTGGAATTTTATAAGAAAGGGACTTGTAACTGATCCCAACATGCTTTAAGTGTGGTGGGTGTGCATGCCACAAGCATGTTGAGGATGCAAGTGGCCAAAAAATTAAGGGGGGCAGAAAAAGTTGAATTCTCAAGTGGTTGGATATTTACTATAGCCAAACAACCCACTTTTTTGCCTATCCTTAAAAATCACAGATACTTTTTGGAATTATCTCTCCGAGCATTTGTGCATCCCCATTTTGCATGTTCAATTTTTTTTTTCTTTCAGGTCCAACTTGTGACTCCCATTTTTCCTCGTAAACAAAAAAGATATAAGATCGCAACAAAATGAAAATTTTAGAGCTCATCATGTGTGCAAAAAATTTTGAAAACTATAATAATGAATAGAAAATTATTTCACGCACTAAAAATGAACCCCAAAATCCATGTTTGGGAAATTCCACTAGTACAACCCCCTAATAATAGCTTGGTGGAATTTTATAGGAAAGGGACTTGTAACTGATCCCAACATGCTTTAAGTGTGGTGGGTGTGCATGCCACAAGCATGTTGAGGATGCAAGTGGCCAAAAAATTAGAGGGGGTAGAAAAAGTTTAATTCTCAAGTGGTTGGATATTTACCAGAGCCAAACAACCCACTTTTTTGCCTATCCTTAAAAATGACAGATACTTTTTGGAATTATCTCTCCCAGCATTAGTGCATCCCCATTTTGGGTGTTCAATTTTTTTTTTTTTCAGGTCCAAACTTGTGACTACCATTTTTCCTCGTAAACAAAAAAGATATAAGATCGCAACAAAATGAAAAATTTTAGAGCTCATCATGTGTCCAAAAAAATTTTAAAACTATAATAATGAATAGAAAATTATTTCACACTCTAAAATTAAACCCCAAAATCCATGTTTGGGAAATTCCACAAGAACAACCCCCTAATAATAGCTTGGTGGAATTTTATAGGAAAGGGACTTGTAACTGATCCCAACATGCTTTAAGTGTGGTGGGTGTGCATGCCACAAGCATGTTGAGGATGCAAGTGGCCAAAAAATTAGGCGGGGTAGAAAAAGTTGAATTGTCAAGTGGTTGGATATTTTCCAGAGCCAAACAACCCAGTTTTTTCCCTATCCTTAACAATCAGAGATACTTTTTGGAATTATCTCTCCCAGCATTTGTGCATCCCCCATTTTGGATGTTCAATTTTTTTTTTTCGGGTCCAAACTTGTGACTCCCATTTTTCCTCGTAAACAAATAAGATATAAGATCGCAACAAAATGAAAATTTTAGAGCTCATCATGTGGGCAAAAAAATTTGAAAACTATAATAATGAATAGAAAATTATTTCACGCACTAAATATGAACCCCAAAATCCATGTTTGGGAAATTCCACTAGTACCACCCCCTAATAATAGCTTGGTGGAATTTTACAGGAAAGGGACTTGTAACTGATCCCAACATGCTTTAAGTGAGGTGGGTGTGCATGCCACAAGCATGTTGAGGATACAAGTGGCCAAAAAATTAGGGGGGGTAGAAAAAGTTGAATTCTCAAGTGGTTGGATATTTATCAGAGCCAAACAACACACTTTTTTGCGTATCCTTAAAAATCACAGATACTTTTTGGAATTATCTCTCCCAGCATTTGTGCATCCCCGTTTTGGAAGTTCAAATTTTTTTTTTTTTTTCAGGTCCAAACTTGTGACTCCCATTTTTCCTTGTAAACAAAAAAGATATAAGATCGCAACAAAATGAAAATTTAAGAGCTCACGTGTTCAAAAAAATTTGAAAATTATAATAATAAATAGAAAATTATTTCACGCATTAAAAATGAACCCCAAAATCCATGTTTGGGAAATTCCACTAGTACAACCCCCTAATAATAGCTTGGTGGAATTTTATAAGAAAGGGACTTGTAACTGATCCCAACATGCTTTAAGTGTGGTGGGTGTGCATGCCACAAGCATGTTGAGGATGCAAGAGGCCAAAAAATTAGGGGGGGTAGAAAAAGTTGAATTTTCAAGTGGTTGGATATTTACCAGAGCCAAACAACCCACGTTTTTGCGTATCCTTAAAAATCACAGATACTTTTTGGAAATATCTCTCCCAGCATTTGTGCATCCCCATTTTGGAAGTTCAAATTTTTTTTTTTTTTTTAAGGTCCAAACTTGTGACTCCCATTTTTCCTTGTAAACAAAAAAAGATATAAGATCGCAACAAAATGAAAATTTATGAGCTCACGTGTGCAAAAAAATTTGAAAATTATAATAATAAATAAAAAATTATTTCACGCACTAAAAATGAACCCCAAAATCCATGTTTGGGAAATACCACTAGTACAACCCCCTAATCATAGCTTGGTGGAATTTTATAAGAAAGGCACTTGTAACTGATCCCAACATGCTTTAAGTGTAGTGGGTGCGAATGCCACAAGCATGTTGAGGATGCAAGAGGCCAAAAAATTTGGGGGTGGGTAGAAAAAGTTGAATTCTCAAGAGGTTGGATATTTACCAGAGCCAAACAACCCACTTTTTTGCCTATCCTTAAAAATTAGAGATACTTTTTGGAATTATATCTCCCAGCATTAGTGCATCCCCATTTTGGAAGTTCAAATTTTTTTTTTTTTCAGGTCCAAACTTGTGACTCCCATTTTTCCTTGTAAACAAAAAAGATATAAGATCGCAACAAAATGAAAATTTAAGAGCTCACGTGTGCAAAAAATTTTGAAAACTATAATAATAAATAGAAAATTATTTCACACACTAAAAATGAACCCCAAAATCCATGTTTGGGAAATTCCACTAGTACAAACCCCTAATAATAGCTTGGTGGAATTTTATAAGAAAGGGACTTGTAACTGATCCCAACATGCTTTAAGTGTGGTGGGTGTGCATGCCACAAGCATGTTGAGGATGCAAGTGGCCAAAAAATTAAGGGGGGCAGAAAAAGTTGAATTCTCAAGTGGTTGGATATTTACTATAGCCAAACAACCCACTTTTTTGCCTATCCTTAAAAATCACAGATACTTTTTGGAATTATCTCTCCGAGCATTTGTGCATCCCCATTTTGCATGTTCAATTTTTTTTTTCTTTCAGGTCCAACTTGTGACTCCCATTTTTCCTCGTAAACAAAAAAGATATAAGATCGCAACAAAATGAAAATTTTAGAGCTCATCATGTGTGCAAAAAATTTTGAAAACTATAATAATGAATAGAAAATTATTTCACGCACTAAAAATGAACCCCAAAATCCATGTTTGGGAAATTCCACTAGTACAACCCCCTAATAATAGCTTGGTGGAATTTTATAGGAAAGGGACTTGTAACTGATCCCAACATGCTTTAAGTGTGGTGGGTGTGCATGCCACAAGCATGTTGAGGATGCAAGTGGCCAAAAAATTAGAGGGGGTAGAAAAAGTTTAATTCTCAAGTGGTTGGATATTTACCAGAGCCAAACAACCCACTTTTTTGCCTATCCTTAAAAATGACAGATACTTTTTGGAATTATCTCTCCCAGCATTAGTGCATCCCCATTTTGGGTGTTCAATTTTTTTTTTTTTCAGGTCCAAACTTGTGACTACCATTTTTCCTCGTAAACAAAAAAGATATAAGATCGCAACAAAATGAAAAATTTTAGAGCTCATCATGTGTCCAAAAAAATTTTAAAACTATAATAATGAATAGAAAATTATTTCACACTCTAAAATTAAACCCCAAAATCCATGTTTGGGAAATTCCACAAGAACAACCCCCTAATAATAGCTTGGTGGAATTTTATAGGAAAGGGACTTGTAACTGATCCCAACATGCTTTAAGTGTGGTGGGTGTGCATGCCACAAGCATGTTGAGGATGCAAGTGGCCAAAAAATTAGGCGGGGTAGAAAAAGTTGAATTGTCAAGTGGTTGGATATTTTCCAGAGCCAAACAACCCAGTTTTTTCCCTATCCTTAACAATCAGAGATACTTTTTGGAATTATCTCTCCCAGCATTTGTGCATCCCCCATTTTGGATGTTCAATTTTTTTTTTTCGGGTCCAAACTTGTGACTCCCATTTTTCCTCGTAAACAAATAAGATATAAGATCGCAACAAAATGAAAATTTTAGAGCTCATCATGTGGGCAAAAAAATTTGAAAACTATAATAATGAATAGAAAATTATTTCACGCACTAAATATGAACCCCAAAATCCATGTTTGGGAAATTCCACTAGTACCACCCCCTAATAATAGCTTGGTGGAATTTTACAGGAAAGGGACTTGTAACTGATCCCAACATGCTTTAAGTGAGGTGGGTGTGCATGCCACAAGCATGTTGAGGATACAAGTGGCCAAAAAATTAGGGGGGGTAGAAAAAGTTGAATTCTCAAGTGGTTGGATATTTATCAGAGCCAAACAACACACTTTTTTGCGTATCCTTAAAAATCACAGATACTTTTTGGAATTATCTCTCCCAGCATTTGTGCATCCCCGTTTTGGAAGTTCAAATTTTTTTTTTTTTTTCAGGTCCAAACTTGTGACTCCCATTTTTCCTTGTAAACAAAAAAGATATAAGATCGCAACAAAATGAAAATTTAAGAGCTCACGTGTTCAAAAAAATTTGAAAATTATAATAATAAATAGAAAATTATTTCACGCATTAAAAATGAACCCCAAAATCCATGTTTGGGAAATTCCACTAGTACAACCCCCTAATAATAGCTTGGTGGAATTTTATAAGAAAGGGACTTGTAACTGATCCCAACATGCTTTAAGTGTGGTGGGTGTGCATGCCACAAGCATGTTGAGGATGCAAGAGGCCAAAAAATTAGGGGGGGTAGAAAAGGTTGAATTTTCAAGTGGTTGGATATTTACCAGAGCCAAACAACCCACGTTTTTGCGTATCCTTAAAAATCACAGATACTTTTTGGAAATATCTCTCCCAGCATTTGTGCATCCCCATTTTGGAAGTTCAAATTTTTTTTTTTTTTTTAAGGTCCAAACTTGTGACTCCCATTTTTCCTTGTAAACAAAAAAAGATATAAGATCGCAACAAAATGAAAATTTATGAGCTCACGTGTGCAAAAAAATTTGAAAATTATAATAATAAATAAAAAATTATTTCACGCACTAAAAATGAACCCCAAAATCCATGTTTGGGAAATACCACTAGTACAACCCCCTAATCATAGCTTGGTGGAATTTTATAAGAAAGGCACTTGTAACTGATCCCAACATGCTTTAAGTGTAGTGGGTGCGAATGCCACAAGCATGTTGAGGATGCAAGAGGCCAAAAAATTTGGGGGGGGGTAGAAAAAGTTGAATTCTCAAGAGGTTGGATATTTACCAGAGCCAAACAACCCACTTTTTTGCCTATCCTTAAAAATTAGAGATACTTTTTGGAATTATATCTCCCAGCATTAGTGCATCCCCATTTTGGAAGTTCAAATTTTTTTTTTTTTCAGGTCCAAACTTGTGACTCCCATTTTTCCTTGTAAACAAAAAAGATATAAGATCGCAACAAAATGAAAATTTAAGAGCTCACGTGTGCAAAAAATTTTGAAAACTATAATAATAAATAGAAAATTATTTCACACACTAAAAATGAACCCCAAAATCCATGTTTGGGAAATTCCACTAGTACAAACCCCTAATAATAGCTTGGTGGAATTTTATAAGAAAGGGACTTGTAACTGATCCCAACATGCTTTAAGTGTGGTGGGTGTGCATGCCACAAGCATGTTGAGGATGCAAGTGGCCAAAAAATTAAGGGGGGCAGAAAAAGTTGAATTCTCAAGTGGTTGGATATTTACTATAGCCAAACAACCCACTTTTTTGCCTATCCTTAAAAATCACAGATACTTTTTGGAATTATCTCTCCGAGCATTTGTGCATCCCCATTTTGCATGTTCAATTTTTTTTTTCTTTCAGGTCCAACTTGTGACTCCCATTTTTCCTCGTAAACAAAAAAGATATAAGATCGCAACAAAATGAAAATTTTAGAGCTCATCATGTGTGCAAAAAATTTTGAAAACTATAATAATGAATAGAAAATTATTTCACGCACTAAAAATGAACCCCAAAATCCATGTTTGGGAAATTCCACTAGTACAACCCCCTAATAATAGCTTGGTGGAATTTTATAGGAAAGGGACTTGTAACTGATCCCAACATGCTTTAAGTGTGGTGGGTGTGCATGCCACAAGCATGTTGAGGATGCAAGTGGCCAAAAAATTAGAGGGGGTAGAAAAAGTTTAATTCTCAAGTGGTTGGATATTTACCAGAGCCAAACAACCCACTTTTTTGCCTATCCTTAAAAATGACAGATACTTTTTGGAATTATCTCTCCCAGCATTAGTGCATCCCCATTTTGGGTGTTCAATTTTTTTTTTTTTCAGGTCCAAACTTGTGACTACCATTTTTCCTCGTAAACAAAAAAGATATAAGATCGCAACAAAATGAAAAATTTTAGAGCTCATCATGTGTCCAAAAAAATTTTAAAACTATAATAATGAATAGAAAATTATTTCACACTCTAAAATTAAACCCCAAAATCCATGTTTGGGAAATTCCACAAGAACAACCCCCTAATAATAGCTTGGTGGAATTTTATAGGAAAGGGACTTGTAACTGATCCCAACATGCTTTAAGTGTGGTGGGTGTGCATGCCACAAGCATGTTGAGGATGCAAGTGGCCAAAAAATTAGGCGGGGTAGAAAAAGTTGAATTGTCAAGTGGTTGGATATTTTCCAGAGCCAAACAACCCAGTTTTTTCCCTATCCTTAACAATCAGAGATACTTTTTGGAATTATCTCTCCCAGCATTTGTGCATCCCCCATTTTGGATGTTCAATTTTTTTTTTTCGGGTCCAAACTTGTGACTCCCATTTTTCCTCGTAAACAAATAAGATATAAGATCGCAACAAAATGAAAATTTTAGAGCTCATCATGTGGGCAAAAAAATTTGAAAACTATAATAATGAATAGAAAATTATTTCACGCACTAAATATGAACCCCAAAATCCATGTTTGGGAAATTCCACTAGTACCACCCCCTAATAATAGCTTGGTGGAATTTTACAGGAAAGGGACTTGTAACTGATCCCAACATGCTTTAAGTGAGGTGGGTGTGCATGCCACAAGCATGTTGAGGATACAAGTGGCCAAAAAATTAGGGGGGGTAGAAAAAGTTGAATTCTCAAGTGGTTGGATATTTATCAGAGCCAAACAACACACTTTTTTGCGTATCCTTAAAAATCACAGATACTTTTTGGAATTATCTCTCCCAGCATTTGTGCATCCCCGTTTTGGAAGTTCAAATTTTTTTTTTTTTTTCAGGTCCAAACTTGTGACTCCCATTTTTCCTTGTAAACAAAAAAGATATAAGATCGCAACAAAATGAAAATTTAAGAGCTCACGTGTTCAAAAAAATTTGAAAATTATAATAATAAATAGAAAATTATTTCACGCATTAAAAATGAACCCCAAAATCCATGTTTGGGAAATTCCACTAGTACAACCCCCTAATAATAGCTTGGTGGAATTTTATAAGAAAGGGACTTGTAACTGATCCCAACATGCTTTAAGTGTGGTGGGTGTGCATGCCACAAGCATGTTGAGGATGCAAGAGGCCAAAAAATTAGGGGGGGTAGAAAAAGTTGAATTTTCAAGTGGTTGGATATTTACCAGAGCCAAACAACCCACGTTTTTGCGTATCCTTAAAAATCACAGATACTTTTTGGAAATATCTCTCCCAGCATTTGTGCATCCCCATTTTGGAAGTTCAAATTTTTTTTTTTTTTTTAAGGTCCAAACTTGTGACTCCCATTTTTCCTTGTAAACAAAAAAAGATATAAGATCGCAACAAAATGAAAATTTATGAGCTCACGTGTGCAAAAAAATTTGAAAATTATAATAATAAATAAAAAATTATTTCACGCACTAAAAATGAACCCCAAAATCCATGTTTGGGAAATACCACTAGTACAACCCCCTAATCATAGCTTGGTGGAATTTTATAAGAAAGGCACTTGTAACTGATCCCAACATGCTTTAAGTGTAGTGGGTGCGAATGCCACAAGCATGTTGAGGATGCAAGAGGCCAAAAAATTTGGGGGGGGGTAGAAAAAGTTGAATTCTCAAGAGGTTGGATATTTACCAGAGCCAAACAACCCACTTTTTTGCCTATCCTTAAAAATTAGAGATACTTTTTGGAATTATATCTCCCAGCATTAGTGCATCCCCATTTTGGAAGTTCAAATTTTTTTTTTTTTCAGGTCCAAACTTGTGACTCCCATTTTTCCTTGTAAACAAAAAAGATATAAGATCGCAACAAAATGAAAATTTAAGAGCTCACGTGTGCAAAAAATTTTGAAAACTATAATAATAAATAGAAAATTATTTCACACACTAAAAATGAACCCCAAAATCCATGTTTGGGAAATTCCACTAGTACAAACCCCTAATAATAGCTTGGTGGAATTTTATAAGAAAGGGACTTGTAACTGATCCCAACATGCTTTAAGTGTGGTGGGTGTGCATGCCACAAGCATGTTGAGGATGCAAGTGGCCAAAAAATTAAGGGGGGCAGAAAAAGTTGAATTCTCAAGTGGTTGGATATTTACTATAGCCAAACAACCCACTTTTTTGCCTATCCTTAAAAATCACAGATACTTTTTGGAATTATCTCTCCGAGCATTTGTGCATCCCCATTTTGCATGTTCAATTTTTTTTTTCTTTCAGGTCCAACTTGTGACTCCCATTTTTCCTCGTAAACAAAAAAGATATAAGATCGCAACAAAATGAAAATTTTAGAGCTCATCATGTGTGCAAAAAATTTTGAAAACTATAATAATGAATAGAAAATTATTTCACGCACTAAAAATGAACCCCAAAATCCATGTTTGGGAAATTCCACTAGTACAACCCCCTAATAATAGCTTGGTGGAATTTTATAGGAAAGGGACTTGTAACTGATCCCAACATGCTTTAAGTGTGGTGGGTGTGCATGCCACAAGCATGTTGAGGATGCAAGTGGCCAAAAAATTAGAGGGGGTAGAAAAAGTTTAATTCTCAAGTGGTTGGATATTTACCAGAGCCAAACAACCCACTTTTTTGCCTATCCTTAAAAATGACAGATACTTTTTGGAATTATCTCTCCCAGCATTAGTGCATCCCCATTTTGGGTGTTCAATTTTTTTTTTTTTCAGGTCCAAACTTGTGACTACCATTTTTCCTCGTAAACAAAAAAGATATAAGATCGCAACAAAATGAAAAATTTTAGAGCTCATCATGTGTCCAAAAAAATTTTAAAACTATAATAATGAATAGAAAATTATTTCACACTCTAAAATTAAACCCCAAAATCCATGTTTGGGAAATTCCACAAGAACAACCCCCTAATAATAGCTTGGTGGAATTTTATAGGAAAGGGACTTGTAACTGATCCCAACATGCTTTAAGTGTGGTGGGTGTGCATGCCACAAGCATGTTGAGGATGCAAGTGGCCAAAAAATTAGGCGGGGTAGAAAAAGTTGAATTGTCAAGTGGTTGGATATTTTCCAGAGCCAAACAACCCAGTTTTTTCCCTATCCTTAACAATCAGAGATACTTTTTGGAATTATCTCTCCCAGCATTTGTGCATCCCCCATTTTGGATGTTCAATTTTTTTTTTTCGGGTCCAAACTTGTGACTCCCATTTTTCCTCGTAAACAAATAAGATATAAGATCGCAACAAAATGAAAATTTTAGAGCTCATCATGTGGGCAAAAAAATTTGAAAACTATAATAATGAATAGAAAATTATTTCACGCACTAAATATGAACCCCAAAATCCATGTTTGGGAAATTCCACTAGTACCACCCCCTAATAATAGCTTGGTGGAATTTTACAGGAAAGGGACTTGTAACTGATCCCAACATGCTTTAAGTGAGGTGGGTGTGCATGCCACAAGCATGTTGAGGATACAAGTGGCCAAAAAATTAGGGGGGGTAGAAAAAGTTGAATTCTCAAGTGGTTGGATATTTATCAGAGCCAAACAACACACTTTTTTGCGTATCCTTAAAAATCACAGATACTTTTTGGAATTATCTCTCCCAGCATTTGTGCATCCCCGTTTTGGAAGTTCAAATTTTTTTTTTTTTTTCAGGTCCAAACTTGTGACTCCCATTTTTCCTTGTAAACAAAAAAGATATAAGATCGCAACAAAATGAAAATTTAAGAGCTCACGTGTTCAAAAAAATTTGAAAATTATAATAATAAATAGAAAATTATTTCACGCATTAAAAATGAACCCCAAAATCCATGTTTGGGAAATTCCACTAGTACAACCCCCTAATAATAGCTTGGTGGAATTTTATAAGAAAGGGACTTGTAACTGATCCCAACATGCTTTAAGTGTGGTGGGTGTGCATGCCACAAGCATGTTGAGGATGCAAGAGGCCAAAAAATTAGGGGGGGTAGAAAAAGTTGAATTTTCAAGTGGTTGGATATTTACCAGAGCCAAACAACCCACGTTTTTGCGTATCCTTAAAAATCACAGATACTTTTTGGAAATATCTCTCCCAGCATTTGTGCATCCCCATTTTGGAAGTTCAAATTTTTTTTTTTTTTTTAAGGTCCAAACTTGTGACTCCCATTTTTCCTTGTAAACAAAAAAAGATATAAGATCGCAACAAAATGAAAATTTATGAGCTCACGTGTGCAAAAAAATTTGAAAATTATAATAATAAATAAAAAATTATTTCACGCACTAAAAATGAACCCCAAAATCCATGTTTGGGAAATACCACTAGTACAACCCCCTAATCATAGCTTGGTGGAATTTTATAAGAAAGGCACTTGTAACTGATCCCAACATGCTTTAAGTGTAGTGGGTGCGAATGCCACAAGCATGTTGAGGATGCAAGAGGCCAAAAAATTTGGGGGGGGTAGAAAAAGTTGAATTCTCAAGAGGTTGGATATTTACCAGAGCCAAACAACCCACTTTTTTGCCTATCCTTAAAAATTAGAGATACTTTTTGGAATTATATCTCCCAGCATTAGTGCATCCCCATTTTGGAAGTTCAAATTTTTTTTTTTTTCAGGTCCAAACTTGTGACTCCCATTTTTCCTTGTAAACAAAAAAGATATAAGATCGCAACAAAATGAAAATTTAAGAGCTCACGTGTGCAAAAAATTTTGAAAACTATAATAATAAATAGAAAATTATTTCACACACTAAAAATGAACCCCAAAATCCATGTTTGGGAAATTCCACTAGTACAAACCCCTAATAATAGCTTGGTGGAATTTTATAAGAAAGGGACTTGTAACTGATCCCAACATGCTTTAAGTGTGGTGGGTGTGCATGCCACAAGCATGTTGAGGATGCAAGTGGCCAAAAAATTAAGGGGGGCAGAAAAAGTTGAATTCTCAAGTGGTTGGATATTTACTATAGCCAAACAACCCACTTTTTTGCCTATCCTTAAAAATCACAGATACTTTTTGGAATTATCTCTCCGAGCATTTGTGCATCCCCATTTTGCATGTTCAATTTTTTTTTTCTTTCAGGTCCAACTTGTGACTCCCATTTTTCCTCGTAAACAAAAAAGATATAAGATCGCAACAAAATGAAAATTTTAGAGCTCATCATGTGTGCAAAAAATTTTGAAAACTATAATAATGAATAGAAAATTATTTCACGCACTAAAAATGAACCCCAAAATCCATGTTTGGGAAATTCCACTAGTACAACCCCCTAATAATAGCTTGGTGGAATTTTATAGGAAAGGGACTTGTAACTGATCCCAACATGCTTTAAGTGTGGTGGGTGTGCATGCCACAAGCATGTTGAGGATGCAAGTGGCCAAAAAATTAGAGGGGGTAGAAAAAGTTTAATTCTCAAGTGGTTGGATATTTACCAGAGCCAAACAACCCACTTTTTTGCCTATCCTTAAAAATGACAGATACTTTTTGGAATTATCTCTCCCAGCATTAGTGCATCCCCATTTTGGGTGTTCAATTTTTTTTTTTTTCAGGTCCAAACTTGTGACTACCATTTTTCCTCGTAAACAAAAAAGATATAAGATCGCAACAAAATGAAAAATTTTAGAGCTCATCATGTGTCCAAAAAAATTTTAAAACTATAATAATGAATAGAAAATTATTTCACACTCTAAAATTAAACCCCAAAATCCATGTTTGGGAAATTCCACAAGAACAACCCCCTAATAATAGCTTGGTGGAATTTTATAGGAAAGGGACTTGTAACTGATCCCAACATGCTTTAAGTGTGGTGGGTGTGCATGCCACAAGCATGTTGAGGATGCAAGTGGCCAAAAAATTAGGCGGGGTAGAAAAAGTTGAATTGTCAAGTGGTTGGATATTTTCCAGAGCCAAACAACCCAGTTTTTTCCCTATCCTTAACAATCAGAGATACTTTTTGGAATTATCTCTCCCAGCATTTGTGCATCCCCCATTTTGGATGTTCAATTTTTTTTTTTCGGGTCCAAACTTGTGACTCCCATTTTTCCTCGTAAACAAATAAGATATAAGATCGCAACAAAATGAAAATTTTAGAGCTCATCATGTGGGCAAAAAAATTTGAAAACTATAATAATGAATAGAAAATTATTTCACGCACTAAATATGAACCCCAAAATCCATGTTTGGGAAATTCCACTAGTACCACCCCCTAATAATAGCTTGGTGGAATTTTACAGGAAAGGGACTTGTAACTGATCCCAACATGCTTTAAGTGAGGTGGGTGTGCATGCCACAAGCATGTTGAGGATACAAGTGGCCAAAAAATTAGGGGGGGTAGAAAAAGTTGAATTCTCAAGTGGTTGGATATTTATCAGAGCCAAACAACACACTTTTTTGCGTATCCTTAAAAATCACAGATACTTTTTGGAATTATCTCTCCCAGCATTTGTGCATCCCCGTTTTGGAAGTTCAAATTTTTTTTTTTTTTTCAGGTCCAAACTTGTGACTCCCATTTTTCCTTGTAAACAAAAAAGATATAAGATCGCAACAAAATGAAAATTTAAGAGCTCACGTGTTCAAAAAAATTTGAAAATTATAATAATAAATAGAAAATTATTTCACGCATTAAAAATGAACCCCAAAATCCATGTTTGGGAAATTCCACTAGTACAACCCCCTAATAATAGCTTGGTGGAATTTTATAAGAAAGGGACTTGTAACTGATCCCAACATGCTTTAAGTGTGGTGGGTGTGCATGCCACAAGCATGTTGAGGATGCAAGAGGCCAAAAAATTAGGGGGGGTAGAAAAAGTTGAATTTTCAAGTGGTTGGATATTTACCAGAGCCAAACAACCCACGTTTTTGCGTATCCTTAAAAATCACAGATACTTTTTGGAAATATCTCTCCCAGCATTTGTGCATCCCCATTTTGGAAGTTCAAATTTTTTTTTTTTTTTTAAGGTCCAAACTTGTGACTCCCATTTTTCCTTGTAAACAAAAAAAGATATAAGATCGCAACAAAATGAAAATTTATGAGCTCACGTGTGCAAAAAAATTTGAAAATTATAATAATAAATAAAAAATTATTTCACGCACTAAAAATGAACCCCAAAATCCATGTTTGGGAAATACCACTAGTACAACCCCCTAATCATAGCTTGGTGGAATTTTATAAGAAAGGCACTTGTAACTGATCCCAACATGCTTTAAGTGTAGTGGGTGCGAATGCCACAAGCATGTTGAGGATGCAAGAGGCCAAAAAATTTGGGGGGGGTAGAAAAAGTTGAATTCTCAAGAGGTTGGATATTTACCAGAGCCAAACAACCCACTTTTTTGCCTATCCTTAAAAATTAGAGATACTTTTTGGAATTATATCTCCCAGCATTAGTGCATCCCCATTTTGGAAGTTCAAATTTTTTTTTTTTTCAGGTCCAAACTTGTGACTCCCATTTTTCCTTGTAAACAAAAAAGATATAAGATCGCAACAAAATGAAAATTTAAGAGCTCACGTGTGCAAAAAATTTTGAAAACTATAATAATAAATAGAAAATTATTTCACACACTAAAAATGAACCCCAAAATCCATGTTTGGGAAATTCCACTAGTACAAACCCCTAATAATAGCTTGGTGGAATTTTATAAGAAAGGGACTTGTAACTGATCCCAACATGCTTTAAGTGTGGTGGGTGTGCATGCCACAAGCATGTTGAGGATGCAAGTGGCCAAAAAATTAAGGGGGGCAGAAAAAGTTGAATTCTCAAGTGGTTGGATATTTACTATAGCCAAACAACCCACTTTTTTGCCTATCCTTAAAAATCACAGATACTTTTTGGAATTATCTCTCCGAGCATTTGTGCATCCCCATTTTGCATGTTCAATTTTTTTTTTCTTTCAGGTCCAACTTGTGACTCCCATTTTTCCTCGTAAACAAAAAAGATATAAGATCGCAACAAAATGAAAATTTTAGAGCTCATCATGTGTGCAAAAAATTTTGAAAACTATAATAATGAATAGAAAATTATTTCACGCACTAAAAATGAACCCCAAAATCCATGTTTGGGAAATTCCACTAGTACAACCCCCTAATAATAGCTTGGTGGAATTTTATAGGAAAGGGACTTGTAACTGATCCCAACATGCTTTAAGTGTGGTGGGTGTGCATGCCACAAGCATGTTGAGGATGCAAGTGGCCAAAAAATTAGAGGGGGTAGAAAAAGTTTAATTCTCAAGTGGTTGGATATTTACCAGAGCCAAACAACCCACTTTTTTGCCTATCCTTAAAAATGACAGATACTTTTTGGAATTATCTCTCCCAGCATTAGTGCATCCCCATTTTGGGTGTTCAATTTTTTTTTTTTTCAGGTCCAAACTTGTGACTACCATTTTTCCTCGTAAACAAAAAAGATATAAGATCGCAACAAAATGAAAAATTTTAGAGCTCATCATGTGTCCAAAAAAATTTTAAAACTATAATAATGAATAGAAAATTATTTCACACTCTAAAATTAAACCCCAAAATCCATGTTTGGGAAATTCCACAAGAACAACCCCCTAATAATAGCTTGGTGGAATTTTATAGGAAAGGGACTTGTAACTGATCCCAACATGCTTTAAGTGTGGTGGGTGTGCATGCCACAAGCATGTTGAGGATGCAAGTGGCCAAAAAATTAGGCGGGGTAGAAAAAGTTGAATTGTCAAGTGGTTGGATATTTTCCAGAGCCAAACAACCCAGTTTTTTCCCTATCCTTAACAATCAGAGATACTTTTTGGAATTATCTCTCCCAGCATTTGTGCATCCCCCATTTTGGATGTTCAATTTTTTTTTTTCGGGTCCAAACTTGTGACTCCCATTTTTCCTCGTAAACAAATAAGATATAAGATCGCAACAAAATGAAAATTTTAGAGCTCATCATGTGGGCAAAAAAATTTGAAAACTATAATAATGAATAGAAAATTATTTCACGCACTAAATATGAACCCCAAAATCCATGTTTGGGAAATTCCACTAGTACCACCCCCTAATAATAGCTTGGTGGAATTTTACAGGAAAGGGACTTGTAACTGATCCCAACATGCTTTAAGTGAGGTGGGTGTGCATGCCACAAGCATGTTGAGGATACAAGTGGCCAAAAAATTAGGGGGGGTAGAAAAAGTTGAATTCTCAAGTGGTTGGATATTTATCAGAGCCAAACAACACACTTTTTTGCGTATCCTTAAAAATCACAGATACTTTTTGGAATTATCTCTCCCAGCATTTGTGCATCCCCGTTTTGGAAGTTCAAATTTTTTTTTTTTTTTCAGGTCCAAACTTGTGACTCCCATTTTTCCTTGTAAACAAAAAAGATATAAGATCGCAACAAAATGAAAATTTAAGAGCTCACGTGTTCAAAAAAATTTGAAAATTATAATAATAAATAGAAAATTATTTCACGCATTAAAAATGAACCCCAAAATCCATGTTTGGGAAATTCCACTAGTACAACCCCCTAATAATAGCTTGGTGGAATTTTATAAGAAAGGGACTTGTAACTGATCCCAACATGCTTTAAGTGTGGTGGGTGTGCATGCCACAAGCATGTTGAGGATGCAAGAGGCCAAAAAATTAGGGGGGGTAGAAAAAGTTGAATTTTCAAGTGGTTGGATATTTACCAGAGCCAAACAACCCACGTTTTTGCGTATCCTTAAAAATCACAGATACTTTTTGGAAATATCTCTCCCAGCATTTGTGCATCCCCATTTTGGAAGTTCAATTTTTTTTTTTTTTTTTAAGGTCCAAACTTGTGACTCCCATTTTTCCTTGTAAACAAAAAAAGATATAAGATCGCAACAAAATGAAAATTTATGAGCTCACGTGTGCAAAAAAATTTGAAAATTATAATAATAAATAAAAAATTATTTCACGCACTAAAAATGAACCCCAAAATCCATGTTTGGGAAATACCACTAGTACAACCCCCTAATCATAGCTTGGTGGAATTTTATAAGAAAGGCACTTGTAACTGATCCCAACATGCTTTAAGTGTAGTGGGTGCGAATGCCACAAGCATGTTGAGGATGCAAGAGGCCAAAAAATTTGGGGGGGGTAGAAAAAGTTGAATTCTCAAGAGGTTGGATATTTACCAGAGCCAAACAACCCACTTTTTTGCCTATCCTTAAAAATTAGAGATACTTTTTGGAATTATATCTCCCAGCATTAGTGCATCCCCATTTTGGAAGTTCAAATTTTTTTTTTTTTCAGGTCCAAACTTGTGACTCCCATTTTTCCTTGTAAACAAAAAAGATATAAGATCGCAACAAAATGAAAATTTAAGAGCTCACGTGTGCAAAAAATTTTGAAAACTATAATAATAAATAGAAAATTATTTCACACACTAAAAATGAACCCCAAAATCCATGTTTGGGAAATTCCACTAGTACAAACCCCTAATAATAGCTTGGTGGAATTTTATAAGAAAGGGACTTGTAACTGATCCCAACATGCTTTAAGTGTGGTGGGTGTGCATGCCACAAGCATGTTGAGGATGCAAGTGGCCAAAAAATTAAGGGGGGCAGAAAAAGTTGAATTCTCAAGTGGTTGGATATTTACTATAGCCAAACAACCCACTTTTTTGCCTATCCTTAAAAATCACAGATACTTTTTGGAATTATCTCTCCGAGCATTTGTGCATCCCCATTTTGCATGTTCAATTTTTTTTTTCTTTCAGGTCCAACTTGTGACTCCCATTTTTCCTCGTAAACAAAAAAGATATAAGATCGCAACAAAATGAAAATTTTAGAGCTCATCATGTGTGCAAAAAATTTTGAAAACTATAATAATGAATAGAAAATTATTTCACGCACTAAAAATGAACCCCAAAATCCATGTTTGGGAAATTCCACTAGTACAACCCCCTAATAATAGCTTGGTGGAATTTTATAGGAAAGGGACTTGTAACTGATCCCAACATGCTTTAAGTGTGGTGGGTGTGCATGCCACAAGCATGTTGAGGATGCAAGTGGCCAAAAAATTAGAGGGGGTAGAAAAAGTTTAATTCTCAAGTGGTTGGATATTTACCAGAGCCAAACAACCCACTTTTTTGCCTATCCTTAAAAATGACAGATACTTTTTGGAATTATCTCTCCCAGCATTAGTGCATCCCCATTTTGGGTGTTCAATTTTTTTTTTTTTCAGGTCCAAACTTGTGACTACCATTTTTCCTCGTAAACAAAAAAGATATAAGATCGCAACAAAATGAAAAATTTTAGAGCTCATCATGTGTCCAAAAAAATTTTAAAACTATAATAATGAATAGAAAATTATTTCACACTCTAAAATTAAACCCCAAAATCCATGTTTGGGAAATTCCACAAGAACAACCCCCTAATAATAGCTTGGTGGAATTTTATAGGAAAGGGACTTGTAACTGATCCCAACATGCTTTAAGTGTGGTGGGTGTGCATGCCACAAGCATGTTGAGGATGCAAGTGGCCAAAAAATTAGGCGGGGTAGAAAAAGTTGAATTGTCAAGTGGTTGGATATTTTCCAGAGCCAAACAACCCAGTTTTTTCCCTATCCTTAACAATCAGAGATACTTTTTGGAATTATCTCTCCCAGCATTTGTGCATCCCCCATTTTGGATGTTCAATTTTTTTTTTTCGGGTCCAAACTTGTGACTCCCATTTTTCCTCGTAAACAAATAAGATATAAGATCGCAACAAAATGAAAATTTTAGAGCTCATCATGTGGGCAAAAAAATTTGAAAACTATAATAATGAATAGAAAATTATTTCACGCACTAAATATGAACCCCAAAATCCATGTTTGGGAAATTCCACTAGTACCACCCCCTAATAATAGCTTGGTGGAATTTTACAGGAAAGGGACTTGTAACTGATCCCAACATGCTTTAAGTGAGGTGGGTGTGCATGCCACAAGCATGTTGAGGATACAAGTGGCCAAAAAATTAGGGGGGGTAGAAAAAGTTGAATTCTCAAGTGGTTGGATATTTATCAGAGCCAAACAACACACTTTTTTGCGTATCCTTAAAAATCACAGATACTTTTTGGAATTATCTCTCCCAGCATTTGTGCATCCCCGTTTTGGAAGTTCAAATTTTTTTTTTTTTTTCAGGTCCAAACTTGTGACTCCCATTTTTCCTTGTAAACAAAAAAGATATAAGATCGCAACAAAATGAAAATTTAAGAGCTCACGTGTTCAAAAAAATTTGAAAATTATAATAATAAATAGAAAATTATTTCACGCATTAAAAATGAACCCCAAAATCCATGTTTGGGAAATTCCACTAGTACAACCCCCTAATAATAGCTTGGTGGAATTTTATAAGAAAGGGACTTGTAACTGATCCCAACATGCTTTAAGTGTGGTGGGTGTGCATGCCACAAGCATGTTGAGGATGCAAGAGGCCAAAAAATTAGGGGGGGTAGAAAAAGTTGAATTTTCAAGTGGTTGGATATTTACCAGAGCCAAACAACCCACGTTTTTGCGTATCCTTAAAAATCACAGATACTTTTTGGAAATATCTCTCCCAGCATTTGTGCATCCCCATTTTGGAAGTTCAATTTTTTTTTTTTTTTTTAAGGTCCAAACTTGTGACTCCCATTTTTCCTTGTAAACAAAAAAAGATATAAGATCGCAACAAAATGAAAATTTATGAGCTCACGTGTGCAAAAAAATTTGAAAATTATAATAATAAATAAAAAATTATTTCACGCACTAAAAATGAACCCCAAAATCCATGTTTGGGAAATACCACTAGTACAACCCCCTAATCATAGCTTGGTGGAATTTTATAAGAAAGGCACTTGTAACTGATCCCAACATGCTTTAAGTGTAGTGGGTGCGAATGCCACAAGCATGTTGAGGATGCAAGAGGCCAAAAAATTTGGGGGGGGTAGAAAAAGTTGAATTCTCAAGAGGTTGGATATTTACCAGAGCCAAACAACCCACTTTTTTGCCTATCCTTAAAAATTAGAGATACTTTTTGGAATTATATCTCCCAGCATTAGTGCATCCCCATTTTGGAAGTTCAAATTTTTTTTTTTTTCAGGTCCAAACTTGTGACTCCCATTTTTCCTTGTAAACAAAAAAGATATAAGATCGCAACAAAATGAAAATTTAAGAGCTCACGTGTGCAAAAAATTTTGAAAACTATAATAATAAATAGAAAATTATTTCACACACTAAAAATGAACCCCAAAATCCATGTTTGGGAAATTCCACTAGTACAAACCCCTAATAATAGCTTGGTGGAATTTTATAAGAAAGGGACTTGTAACTGATCCCAACATGCTTTAAGTGTGGTGGGTGTGCATGCCACAAGCATGTTGAGGATGCAAGTGGCCAAAAAATTAAGGGGGGCAGAAAAAGTTGAATTCTCAAGTGGTTGGATATTTACTATAGCCAAACAACCCACTTTTTTGCCTATCCTTAAAAATCACAGATACTTTTTGGAATTATCTCTCCGAGCATTTGTGCATCCCCATTTTGCATGTTCAATTTTTTTTTTCTTTCAGGTCCAACTTGTGACTCCCATTTTTCCTCGTAAACAAAAAAGATATAAGATCGCAACAAAATGAAAATTTTAGAGCTCATCATGTGTGCAAAAAATTTTGAAAACTATAATAATGAATAGAAAATTATTTCACGCACTAAAAATGAACCCCAAAATCCATGTTTGGGAAATTCCACTAGTACAACCCCCTAATAATAGCTTGGTGGAATTTTATAGGAAAGGGACTTGTAACTGATCCCAACATGCTTTAAGTGTGGTGGGTGTGCATGCCACAAGCATGTTGAGGATGCAAGTGGCCAAAAAATTAGAGGGGGTAGAAAAAGTTTAATTCTCAAGTGGTTGGATATTTACCAGAGCCAAACAACCCACTTTTTTGCCTATCCTTAAAAATGACAGATACTTTTTGGAATTATCTCTCCCAGCATTAGTGCATCCCCATTTTGGGTGTTCAATTTTTTTTTTTTTCAGGTCCAAACTTGTGACTACCATTTTTCCTCGTAAACAAAAAAGATATAAGATCGCAACAAAATGAAAAATTTTAGAGCTCATCATGTGTCCAAAAAAATTTTAAAACTATAATAATGAATAGAAAATTATTTCACACTCTAAAATTAAACCCCAAAATCCATGTTTGGGAAATTCCACAAGAACAACCCCCTAATAATAGCTTGGTGGAATTTTATAGGAAAGGGACTTGTAACTGATCCCAACATGCTTTAAGTGTGGTGGGTGTGCATGCCACAAGCATGTTGAGGATGCAAGTGGCCAAAAAATTAGGCGGGGTAGAAAAAGTTGAATTGTCAAGTGGTTGGATATTTTCCAGAGCCAAACAACCCAGTTTTTTCCCTATCCTTAACAATCAGAGATACTTTTTGGAATTATCTCTCCCAGCATTTGTGCATCCCCCATTTTGGATGTTCAATTTTTTTTTTTCGGGTCCAAACTTGTGACTCCCATTTTTCCTCGTAAACAAATAAGATATAAGATCGCAACAAAATGAAAATTTTAGAGCTCATCATGTGGGCAAAAAAATTTGAAAACTATAATAATGAATAGAAAATTATTTCACGCACTAAATATGAACCCCAAAATCCATGTTTGGGAAATTCCACTAGTACCACCCCCTAATAATAGCTTGGTGGAATTTTACAGGAAAGGGACTTGTAACTGATCCCAACATGCTTTAAGTGAGGTGGGTGTGCATGCCACAAGCATGTTGAGGATACAAGTGGCCAAAAAATTAGGGGGGGTAGAAAAAGTTGAATTCTCAAGTGGTTGGATATTTATCAGAGCCAAACAACACACTTTTTTGCGTATCCTTAAAAATCACAGATACTTTTTGGAATTATCTCTCCCAGCATTTGTGCATCCCCGTTTTGGAAGTTCAAAATTTTTTTTTTTTTTCAGGTCCAAACTTGTGACTCCCATTTTTCCTTGTAAACAAAAAAGATATAAGATCGCAACAAAATGAAAATTTAAGAGCTCACGTGTTCAAAAAAATTTGAAAATTATAATAATAAATAGAAAATTATTTCACGCATTAAAAATGAACCCCAAAATCCATGTTTGGGAAATTCCACTAGTACAACCCCCTAATAATAGCTTGGTGGAATTTTATAAGAAAGGGACTTGTAACTGATCCCAACATGCTTTAAGTGTGGTGGGTGTGCATGCCACAAGCATGTTGAGGATGCAAGAGGCCAAAAAATTAGGGGGGGTAGAAAAAGTTGAATTTTCAAGTGGTTGGATATTTACCAGAGCCAAACAACCCACGTTTTTGCGTATCCTTAAAAATCACAGATACTTTTTGGAAATATCTCTCCCAGCATTTGTGCATCCCCATTTTGGAAGTTCAATTTTTTTTTTTTTTTTTAAGGTCCAAACTTGTGACTCCCATTTTTCCTTGTAAACAAAAAAAGATATAAGATCGCAACAAAATGAAAATTTATGAGCTCACGTGTGCAAAAAAATTTGAAAATTATAATAATAAATAAAAAATTATTTCACGCACTAAAAATGAACCCCAAAATCCATGTTTGGGAAATACCACTAGTACAACCCCCTAATCATAGCTTGGTGGAATTTTATAAGAAAGGCACTTGTAACTGATCCCAACATGCTTTAAGTGTAGTGGGTGCGAATGCCACAAGCATGTTGAGGATGCAAGAGGCCAAAAAATTTGGGGGGGGTAGAAAAAGTTGAATTCTCAAGAGGTTGGATATTTACCAGAGCCAAACAACCCACTTTTTTGCCTATCCTTAAAAATTAGAGATACTTTTTGGAATTATATCTCCCAGCATTAGTGCATCCCCATTTTGGAAGTTCAAATTTTTTTTTTTTTCAGGTCCAAACTTGTGACTCCCATTTTTCCTTGTAAACAAAAAAGATATAAGATCGCAACAAAATGAAAATTTAAGAGCTCACGTGTGCAAAAAATTTTGAAAACTATAATAATAAATAGAAAATTATTTCACACACTAAAAATGAACCCCAAAATCCATGTTTGGGAAATTCCACTAGTACAAACCCCTAATAATAGCTTGGTGGAATTTTATAAGAAAGGGACTTGTAACTGATCCCAACATGCTTTAAGTGTGGTGGGTGTGCATGCCACAAGCATGTTGAGGATGCAAGTGGCCAAAAAATTAAGGGGGGCAGAAAAAGTTGAATTCTCAAGTGGTTGGATATTTACTATAGCCAAACAACCCACTTTTTTGCCTATCCTTAAAAATCACAGATACTTTTTGGAATTATCTCTCCCAGCATTTGTGCATCCCCATTTTGCATGTTCAATTTTTTTTTTCTTTCAGGTCCAACTTGTGACTCCCATTTTTCCTCGTAAACAAAAAAGATATAAGATCGCAACAAAATGAAAATTTTAGAGCTCATCATGTGTGCAAAAAATTTTGAAAACTATAATAATGAATAGAAAATTATTTCACGCACTAAAAATGAACCCCAAAATCCATGTTTGGGAAATTCCACTAGTACAACCCCCTAATAATAGCTTGGTGGAATTTTATAGGAAAGGGACTTGTAACTGATCCCAACATGCTTTAAGTGTGGTGGGTGTGCATGCCACAAGCATGTTGAGGATGCAAGTGGCCAAAAAATTAGAGGGGGTAGAAAAAGTTTAATTCTCAAGTGGTTGGATATTTACCAGAGCCAAACAACCCACTTTTTTGCCTATCCTTAAAAATGACAGATACTTTTTGGAATTATCTCTCCCAGCATTAGTGCATCCCCATTTTGGGTGTTCAATTTTTTTTTTTTTCAGGTCCAAACTTGTGACTACCATTTTTCCTCGTAAACAAAAAAGATATAAGATCGCAACAAAATGAAAAATTTTAGAGCTCATCATGTGTCCAAAAAAATTTTAAAACTATAATAATGAATAGAAAATTATTTCACACTCTAAAATTAAACCCCAAAATCCATGTTTGGGAAATTCCACAAGAACAACCCCCTAATAATAGCTTGGTGGAATTTTATAGGAAAGGGACTTGTAACTGATCCCAACATGCTTTAAGTGTGGTGGGTGTGCATGCCACAAGCATGTTGAGGATGCAAGTGGCCAAAAAATTAGGCGGGGTAGAAAAAGTTGAATTGTCAAGTGGTTGGATATTTTCCAGAGCCAAACAACCCAGTTTTTTCCCTATCCTTAACAATCAGAGATACTTTTTGGAATTATCTCTCCCAGCATTTGTGCATCCCCCATTTTGGATGTTCAATTTTTTTTTTTCGGGTCCAAACTTGTGACTCCCATTTTTCCTCGTAAACAAATAAGATATAAGATCGCAACAAAATGAAAATTTTAGAGCTCATCATGTGGGCAAAAAAATTTGAAAACTATAATAATGAATAGAAAATTATTTCACGCACTAAATATGAACCCCAAAATCCATGTTTGGGAAATTCCACTAGTACCACCCCCTAATAATAGCTTGGTGGAATTTTACAGGAAAGGGACTTGTAACTGATCCCAACATGCTTTAAGTGAGGTGGGTGTGCATGCCACAAGCATGTTGAGGATACAAGTGGCCAAAAAATTAGGGGGGGTAGAAAAAGTTGAATTCTCAAGTGGTTGGATATTTATCAGAGCCAAACAACACACTTTTTTGCGTATCCTTAAAAATCACAGATACTTTTTGGAATTATCTCTCCCAGCATTTGTGCATCCCCGTTTTGGAAGTTCAAATTTTTTTTTTTTTTTCAGGTCCAAACTTGTGACTCCCATTTTTCCTTGTAAACAAAAAAGATATAAGATCGCAACAAAATGAAAATTTAAGAGCTCACGTGTTCAAAAAAATTTGAAAATTATAATAATAAATAGAAAATTATTTCACGCATTAAAAATGAACCCCAAAATCCATGTTTGGGAAATTCCACTAGTACAACCCCCTAATAATAGCTTGGTGGAATTTTATAAGAAAGGGACTTGTAACTGATCCCAACATGCTTTAAGTGTGGTGGGTGTGCATGCCACAAGCATGTTGAGGATGCAAGAGGCCAAAAAATTAGGGGGGGTAGAAAAAGTTGAATTTTCAAGTGGTTGGATATTTACCAGAGCCAAACAACCCACGTTTTTGCGTATCCTTAAAAATCACAGATACTTTTTGGAAATATCTCTCCCAGCATTTGTGCATCCCCATTTTGGAAGTTCAAATTTTTTTTTTTTTTTTAAGGTCCAAACTTGTGACTCCCATTTTTCCTTGTAAACAAAAAAAGATATAAGATCGCAACAAAATGAAAATTTATGAGCTCACGTGTGCAAAAAAATTTGAAAATTATAATAATAAATAAAAAATTATTTCACGCACTAAAAATGAACCCCAAAATCCATGTTTGGGAAATACCACTAGTACAACCCCCTAATCATAGCTTGGTGGAATTTTATAAGAAAGGCACTTGTAACTGATCCCAACATGCTTTAAGTGTAGTGGGTGCGAATGCCACAAGCATGTTGAGGATGCAAGAGGCCAAAAAATTTGGGGGGGGTAGAAAAAGTTGAATTCTCAAGAGGTTGGATATTTACCAGAGCCAAACAACCCACTTTTTTGCCTATCCTTAAAAATTAGAGATACTTTTTGGAATTATATCTCCCAGCATTAGTGCATCCCCATTTTGGAAGTTCAAATTTTTTTTTTTTTCAGGTCCAAACTTGTGACTCCCATTTTTCCTTGTAAACAAAAAAGATATAAGATCGCAACAAAATGAAAATTTAAGAGCTCACGTGTGCAAAAAATTTTGAAAACTATAATAATAAATAGAAAATTATTTCACACACTAAAAATGAACCCCAAAATCCATGTTTGGGAAATTCCACTAGTACAAACCCCTAATAATAGCTTGGTGGAATTTTATAAGAAAGGGACTTGTAACTGATCCCAACATGCTTTAAGTGTGGTGGGTGTGCATGCCACAAGCATGTTGAGGATGCAAGTGGCCAAAAAATTAAGGGGGGCAGAAAAAGTTGAATTCTCAAGTGGTTGGATATTTACTATAGCCAAACAACCCACTTTTTTGCCTATCCTTAAAAATCACAGATACTTTTTGGAATTATCTCTCCGAGCATTTGTGCATCCCCATTTTGCATGTTCAATTTTTTTTTTCTTTCAGGTCCAACTTGTGACTCCCATTTTTCCTCGTAAACAAAAAAGATATAAGATCGCAACAAAATGAAAATTTTAGAGCTCATCATGTGTGCAAAAAATTTTGAAAACTATAATAATGAATAGAAAATTATTTCACGCACTAAAAATGAACCCCAAAATCCATGTTTGGGAAATTCCACTAGTACAACCCCCTAATAATAGCTTGGTGGAATTTTATAGGAAAGGGACTTGTAACTGATCCCAACATGCTTTAAGTGTGGTGGGTGTGCATGCCACAAGCATGTTGAGGATGCAAGTGGCCAAAAAATTAGAGGGGGTAGAAAAAGTTTAATTCTCAAGTGGTTGGATATTTACCAGAGCCAAACAACCCACTTTTTTGCCTATCCTTAAAAATGACAGATACTTTTTGGAATTATCTCTCCCAGCATTAGTGCATCCCCATTTTGGGTGTTCAATTTTTTTTTTTTTCAGGTCCAAACTTGTGACTACCATTTTTCCTCGTAAACAAAAAAGATATAAGATCGCAACAAAATGAAAAATTTTAGAGCTCATCATGTGTCCAAAAAAATTTTAAAACTATAATAATGAATAGAAAATTATTTCACACTCTAAAATTAAACCCCAAAATCCATGTTTGGGAAATTCCACAAGAACAACCCCCTAATAATAGCTTGGTGGAATTTTATAGGAAAGGGACTTGTAACTGATCCCAACATGCTTTAAGTGTGGTGGGTGTGCATGCCACAAGCATGTTGAGGATGCAAGTGGCCAAAAAATTAGGCGGGGTAGAAAAAGTTGAATTGTCAAGTGGTTGGATATTTTCCAGAGCCAAACAACCCAGTTTTTTCCCTATCCTTAACAATCAGAGATACTTTTTGGAATTATCTCTCCCAGCATTTGTGCATCCCCCATTTTGGATGTTCAATTTTTTTTTTTCGGGTCCAAACTTGTGACTCCCATTTTTCCTCGTAAACAAATAAGATATAAGATCGCAACAAAATGAAAATTTTAGAGCTCATCATGTGGGCAAAAAAATTTGAAAACTATAATAATGAATAGAAAATTATTTCACGCACTAAATATGAACCCCAAAATCCATGTTTGGGAAATTCCACTAGTACCACCCCCTAATAATAGCTTGGTGGAATTTTACAGGAAAGGGACTTGTAACTGATCCCAACATGCTTTAAGTGAGGTGGGTGTGCATGCCACAAGCATGTTGAGGATACAAGTGGCCAAAAAATTAGGGGGGGTAGAAAAAGTTGAATTCTCAAGTGGTTGGATATTTATCAGAGCCAAACAACACACTTTTTTGCGTATCCTTAAAAATCACAGATACTTTTTGGAATTATCTCTCCCAGCATTTGTGCATCCCCGTTTTGGAAGTTCAAATTTTTTTTTTTTTTTCAGGTCCAAACTTGTGACTCCCATTTTTCCTTGTAAACAAAAAAGATATAAGATCGCAACAAAATGAAAATTTAAGAGCTCACGTGTTCAAAAAAATTTGAAAATTATAATAATAAATAGAAAATTATTTCACGCATTAAAAATGAACCCCAAAATCCATGTTTGGGAAATTCCACTAGTACAACCCCCTAATAATAGCTTGGTGGAATTTTATAAGAAAGGGACTTGTAACTGATCCCAACATGCTTTAAGTGTGGTGGGTGTGCATGCCACAAGCATGTTGAGGATGCAAGAGGCCAAAAAATTAGGGGGGGTAGAAAAAGTTGAATTTTCAAGTGGTTGGATATTTACCAGAGCCAAACAACCCACGTTTTTGCGTATCCTTAAAAATCACAGATACTTTTTGGAAATATCTCTCCCAGCATTTGTGCATCCCCATTTTGGAAGTTCAAATTTTTTTTTTTTTTTTAAGGTCCAAACTTGTGACTCCCATTTTTCCTTGTAAACAAAAAAAGATATAAGATCGCAACAAAATGAAAATTTATGAGCTCACGTGTGCAAAAAAATTTGAAAATTATAATAATAAATAAAAAATTATTTCACGCACTAAAAATGAACCCCAAAATCCATGTTTGGGAAATACCACTAGTACAACCCCCTAATCATAGCTTGGTGGAATTTTATAAGAAAGGCACTTGTAACTGATCCCAACATGCTTTAAGTGTAGTGGGTGCGAATGCCACAAGCATGTTGAGGATGCAAGAGGCCAAAAAATTTGGGGGGGGTAGAAAAAGTTGAATTCTCAAGAGGTTGGATATTTACCAGAGCCAAACAACCCACTTTTTTGCCTATCCTTAAAAATTAGAGATACTTTTTGGAATTATATCTCCCAGCATTAGTGCATCCCCATTTTGGAAGTTCAAATTTTTTTTTTTTTCAGGTCCAAACTTGTGACTCCCATTTTTCCTTGTAAACAAAAAAGATATAAGATCGCAACAAAATGAAAATTTAAGAGCTCACGTGTGCAAAAAATTTTGAAAACTATAATAATAAATAGAAAATTATTTCACACACTAAAAATGAACCCCAAAATCCATGTTTGGGAAATTCCACTAGTACAAACCCCTAATAATAGCTTGGTGGAATTTTATAAGAAAGGGACTTGTAACTGATCCCAACATGCTTTAAGTGTGGTGGGTGTGCATGCCACAAGCATGTTGAGGATGCAAGTGGCCAAAAAATTAAGGGGGGCAGAAAAAGTTGAATTCTCAAGTGGTTGGATATTTACTATAGCCAAACAACCCACTTTTTTGCCTATCCTTAAAAATCACAGATACTTTTTGGAATTATCTCTCCGAGCATTTGTGCATCCCCATTTTGCATGTTCAATTTTTTTTTTCTTTCAGGTCCAACTTGTGACTCCCATTTTTCCTCGTAAACAAAAAAGATATAAGATCGCAACAAAATGAAAATTTTAGAGCTCATCATGTGTGCAAAAAATTTTGAAAACTATAATAATGAATAGAAAATTATTTCACGCACTAAAAATGAACCCCAAAATCCATGTTTGGGAAATTCCACTAGTACAACCCCCTAATAATAGCTTGGTGGAATTTTATAGGAAAGGGACTTGTAACTGATCCCAACATGCTTTAAGTGTGGTGGGTGTGCATGCCACAAGCATGTTGAGGATGCAAGTGGCCAAAAAATTAGAGGGGGTAGAAAAAGTTTAATTCTCAAGTGGTTGGATATTTACCAGAGCCAAACAACCCACTTTTTTGCCTATCCTTAAAAATGACAGATACTTTTTGGAATTATCTCTCCCAGCATTAGTGCATCCCCATTTTGGGTGTTCAATTTTTTTTTTTTTTCAGGTCCAAACTTGTGACTACCATTTTTCCTCGTAAACAAAAAAGATATAAGATCGCAACAAAATGAAAAATTTTAGAGCTCATCATGTGTCCAAAAAAATTTTAAAACTATAATAATGAATAGAAAATTATTTCACACTCTAAAATTAAACCCCAAAATCCATGTTTGGGAAATTCCACAAGAACAACCCCCTAATAATAGCTTGGTGGAATTTTATAGGAAAGGGACTTGTAACTGATCCCAACATGCTTTAAGTGTGGTGGGTGTGCATGCCACAAGCATGTTGAGGATGCAAGTGGCCAAAAAATTAGGCGGGGTAGAAAAAGTTGAATTGTCAAGTGGTTGGATATTTTCCAGAGCCAAACAACCCAGTTTTTTCCCTATCCTTAACAATCAGAGATACTTTTTGGAATTATCTCTCCCAGCATTTGTGCATCCCCCATTTTGGATGTTCAATTTTTTTTTTTCGGGTCCAAACTTGTGACTCCCATTTTTCCTCGTAAACAAATAAGATATAAGATCGCAACAAAATGAAAATTTTAGAGCTCATCATGTGGGCAAAAAAATTTGAAAACTATAATAATGAATAGAAAATTATTTCACGCACTAAATATGAACCCCAAAATCCATGTTTGGGAAATTCCACTAGTACCACCCCCTAATAATAGCTTGGTGGAATTTTACAGGAAAGGGACTTGTAACTGATCCCAACATGCTTTAAGTGAGGTGGGTGTGCATGCCACAAGCATGTTGAGGATACAAGTGGCCAAAAAATTAGGGGGGGTAGAAAAAGTTGAATTCTCAAGTGGTTGGATATTTATCAGAGCCAAACAACACACTTTTTTGCGTATCCTTAAAAATCACAGATACTTTTTGGAATTATCTCTCCCAGCATTTGTGCATCCCCGTTTTGGAAGTTCAAATTTTTTTTTTTTTTTCAGGTCCAAACTTGTGACTCCCATTTTTCCTTGTAAACAAAAAAGATATAAGATCGCAACAAAATGAAAATTTAAGAGCTCACGTGTTCAAAAAAATTTGAAAATTATAATAATAAATAGAAAATTATTTCACGCATTAAAAATGAACCCCAAAATCCATGTTTGGGAAATTCCACTAGTACAACCCCCTAATAATAGCTTGGTGGAATTTTATAAGAAAGGGACTTGTAACTGATCCCAACATGCTTTAAGTGTGGTGGGTGTGCATGCCACAAGCATGTTGAGGATGCAAGAGGCCAAAAAATTAGGGGGGGTAGAAAAAGTTGAATTTTCAAGTGGTTGGATATTTACCAGAGCCAAACAACCCACGTTTTTGCGTATCCTTAAAAATCACAGATACTTTTTGGAAATATCTCTCCCAGCATTTGTGCATCCCCATTTTGGAAGTTCAATTTTTTTTTTTTTTTTAAGGTCCAAACTTGTGACTCCCATTTTTCCTTGTAAACAAAAAAAGATATAAGATCGCAACAAAATGAAAATTTATGAGCTCACGTGTGCAAAAAAATTTGAAAATTATAATAATAAATAAAAAATTATTTCACGCACTAAAAATGAACCCCAAAATCCATGTTTGGGAAATACCACTAGTACAACCCCCTAATCATAGCTTGGTGGAATTTTATAAGAAAGGCACTTGTAACTGATCCCAACATGCTTTAAGTGTAGTGGGTGCGAATGCCACAAGCATGTTGAGGATGCAAGAGGCCAAAAAATTTGGGGGGGGTAGAAAAAGTTGAATTCTCAAGAGGTTGGATATTTACCAGAGCCAAACAACCCACTTTTTTGCCTATCCTTAAAAATTAGAGATACTTTTTGGAATTATATCTCCCAGCATTAGTGCATCCCCATTTTGGAAGTTCAAATTTTTTTTTTTTTCAGGTCCAAACTTGTGACTCCCATTTTTCCTTGTAAACAAAAAAGATATAAGATCGCAACAAAATGAAAATTTAAGAGCTCACGTGTGCAAAAAATTTTGAAAACTATAATAATAAATAGAAAATTATTTCACACACTAAAAATGAACCCCAAAATCCATGTTTGGGAAATTCCACTAGTACAAACCCCTAATAATAGCTTGGTGGAATTTTATAAGAAAGGGACTTGTAACTGATCCCAACATGCTTTAAGTGTGGTGGGTGTGCATGCCACAAGCATGTTGAGGATGCAAGTGGCCAAAAAATTAAGGGGGGCAGAAAAAGTTGAATTCTCAAGTGGTTGGATATTTACTATAGCCAAACAACCCACTTTTTTGCCTATCCTTAAAAATCACAGATACTTTTTGGAATTATCTCTCCGAGCATTTGTGCATCCCCATTTTGCATGTTCAATTTTTTTTTTCTTTCAGGTCCAACTTGTGACTCCCATTTTTCCTCGTAAACAAAAAAGATATAAGATCGCAACAAAATGAAAATTTTAGAGCTCATCATGTGTGCAAAAAATTTTGAAAACTATAATAATGAATAGAAAATTATTTCACGCACTAAAAATGAACCCCAAAATCCATGTTTGGGAAATTCCACTAGTACAACCCCCTAATAATAGCTTGGTGGAATTTTATAGGAAAGGGACTTGTAACTGATCCCAACATGCTTTAAGTGTGGTGGGTGTGCATGCCACAAGCATGTTGAGGATGCAAGTGGCCAAAAAATTAGAGGGGGTAGAAAAAGTTTAATTCTCAAGTGGTTGGATATTTACCAGAGCCAAACAACCCACTTTTTTGCCTATCCTTAAAAATGACAGATACTTTTTGGAATTATCTCTCCCAGCATTAGTGCATCCCCATTTTGGGTGTTCAATTTTTTTTTTTTTCAGGTCCAAACTTGTGACTACCATTTTTCCTCGTAAACAAAAAAGATATAAGATCGCAACAAAATGAAAAATTTTAGAGCTCATCATGTGTCCAAAAAAATTTTAAAACTATAATAATGAATAGAAAATTATTTCACACTCTAAAATTAAACCCCAAAATCCATGTTTGGGAAATTCCACAAGAACAACCCCCTAATAATAGCTTGGTGGAATTTTATAGGAAAGGGACTTGTAACTGATCCCAACATGCTTTAAGTGTGGTGGGTGTGCATGCCACAAGCATGTTGAGGATGCAAGTGGCCAAAAAATTAGGCGGGGTAGAAAAAGTTGAATTGTCAAGTGGTTGGATATTTTCCAGAGCCAAACAACCCAGTTTTTTCCCTATCCTTAACAATCAGAGATACTTTTTGGAATTATCTCTCCCAGCATTTGTGCATCCCCCATTTTGGATGTTCAATTTTTTTTTTTCGGGTCCAAACTTGTGACTCCCATTTTTCCTCGTAAACAAATAAGATATAAGATCGCAACAAAATGAAAATTTTAGAGCTCATCATGTGGGCAAAAAAATTTGAAAACTATAATAATGAATAGAAAATTATTTCACGCACTAAATATGAACCCCAAAATCCATGTTTGGGAAATTCCACTAGTACCACCCCCTAATAATAGCTTGGTGGAATTTTACAGGAAAGGGACTTGTAACTGATCCCAACATGCTTTAAGTGAGGTGGGTGTGCATGCCACAAGCATGTTGAGGATACAAGTGGCCAAAAAATTAGGGGGGGTAGAAAAAGTTGAATTCTCAAGTGGTTGGATATTTATCAGAGCCAAACAACACACTTTTTTGCGTATCCTTAAAAATCACAGATACTTTTTGGAATTATCTCTCCCAGCATTTGTGCATCCCCGTTTTGGAAGTTCAAATTTTTTTTTTTTTTTCAGGTCCAAACTTGTGACTCCCATTTTTCCTTGTAAACAAAAAAGATATAAGATCGCAACAAAATGAAAATTTAAGAGCTCACGTGTTCAAAAAAATTTGAAAATTATAATAATAAATAGAAAATTATTTCACGCATTAAAAATGAACCCCAAAATCCATGTTTGGGAAATTCCACTAGTACAACCCCCTAATAATAGCTTGGTGGAATTTTATAAGAAAGGGACTTGTAACTGATCCCAACATGCTTTAAGTGTGGTGGGTGTGCATGCCACAAGCATGTTGAGGATGCAAGAGGCCAAAAAATTAGGGGGGGTAGAAAAAGTTGAATTTTCAAGTGGTTGGATATTTACCAGAGCCAAACAACCCACGTTTTTGCGTATCCTTAAAAATCACAGATACTTTTTGGAAATATCTCTCCCAGCATTTGTGCATCCCCATTTTGGAAGTTCAATTTTTTTTTTTTTTTTTAAGTCCAAACTTGTGACTCCCATTTTTCCTTGTAAACAAAAAAGATATAAGATCGCAACAAAATGAAAAATTTATGAGCTCACGTGTGCAAAAAAATTTGAAAATTATAATAATAAATAAAAAATTATTTCACGCACTAAAATGAACCCCAAAATCCATGTTTGGGAAATACCACTAGTACAACCCCCTAATCATAGCTTGGTGGAATTTTATAAGAAAGGCACTTGTAACTGATCCCAACATGCTTTAAGTGTAGTGGTGCGAATGCCACAAGCATGTTGAGGATGCAAGAGGCCAAAAAATTTGGGGGGGTAGAAAAAGTTGAATTCTCAAGAGGTTGGATATTTACCAGAGCCAAACAACCCACTTTTTTGCCTATCCTTAAAAATTAGAGATACTTTTTGGAATTATATCTCCCAGCATTAGTGCATCCCCATTTTGGAAGTTCAAATTTTTTTTTTTTTCAGGTCCAAACTTGTGACTCCCATTTTTCCTTGTAAACAAAAAAGATATAAGATCGCAACAAAATGAAAATTTAAGAGCTCACGTGTGCAAAAAATTTTGAAAACTATAATAATAAATAGAAAATTATTTCACACACTAAAAATGAACCCCAAATCCATGTTTGGGAAATTCCACTAGTACAAACCCCTAATAATAGCTTGGTGGAATTTTATAAGAAAGGGACTTGTAACTGATCCCAACATGCTTTAAGTGTGTGGGTGTGCATGCCACAAGCATGTTGAGGATGCAAGTGGCCAAAAAATTAAGGGGGGCAGAAAAAGTTGAATTCTCAAGTGGTTGGATATTTACTATAGCCAAACAACCCACTTTTTTGCCTATCCTTAAAAATCACAGATACTTTTTGGAATTATCTCTCCGAGCATTTGTGCATCCCCATTTTGCATGTTCAATTTTTTTTTCTTTCAGGTCCAACTTGTGACTCCCATTTTTCCTCGTAAACAAAAAAGATATAAGATCGCAACAAAATGAAATTTTAGAGCTCATCATGTGTGCAAAAAATTTTGAAAACTATAATAATGAATAGAAAATTATTTCACGCACTAAAAATGAACCCCAAAATCCATGTTTGGGAAATTCCACTAGTACAACCCCCTAATAATAGCTTGGTGGAATTTTATAGGAAAGGGACTTGTAACTGATCCCAACATGCTTTAAGTGTGGTGGGTGTGCATGCCACAAGCATGTTGAGGATGCAAGTGGCCAAAAAATTAGAGGGGGTAGAAAAAGTTTAATTCTCAAGTGGTTGGATATTTACCAGAGCCAAACAACCACTTTTTTGCCTATCCTTAAAAATGACAGATACTTTTTGGAATTATCTCTCCCAGCATTAGTGCATCCCCATTTTGGGTGTTCAATTTTTTTTTTTTCAGGTCCAAACTTGTGACTACCATTTTTCCTCGTAAACAAAAAGATATAAGATCGCAACAAAATGAAAAATTTTAGAGCTCATCATGTGTCCAAAAAAATTTTAAAAACTATAATAATGAATAGAAAATTATTTCACACTCTAAAATTAAACCCCAAAATCCATGTTTGGGAAATTCCACAAGAACAACCCCCTAATAATAGCTTGGTGGAATTTTATAGGAAAGGGACTTGTAACTGATCCCAACATGCTTTAAGTGTGGTGGGTGTGCATGCCACAAGCATGTTGAGGATGCAAGTGGCCAAAAAATTAGGCGGGGTAGAAAAAGTTGAATTGTCAAGTGGTTGGATATTTTCCAGAGCCAAACAACCCAGTTTTTTCCTATCCTTAACAATCAGAGATACTTTTTGGAATTATCTCTCCCAGCATTTGTGCATCCCCCATTTTGGATGTTCAATTTTTTTTTTTCGGGTCCAAACTTGTGACTCCCATTTTTCCTCGTAAACAAATAAGATATAAGATCGCAACAAAATGAAAATTTTAGAGCTCATCATGTGGGCAAAAAAATTTGAAAACTATAATAATGAATAGAAAATTATTTCACGCACTAAATATGAACCCCAAAATCCATGTTTGGGAAATTCCACTAGTACCACCCCCTAATAATAGCTTGGTGGAATTTTACAGGAAAGGGACTTGTAACTGATCCCAACATGCTTTAAGTGAGGTGGGTGTGCATGCCACAAGCATGTTGAGGATACAAGTGGCCAAAAAATTAGGGGGGGTAGAAAAAGTTGAATTCTCAAGTGGTTGGATATTTATCAGAGCCAAACAACACACTTTTTTGCGTATCCTTAAAATCACAGATACTTTTTGGAATTATCTCTCCCAGCATTTGTGCATCCCCGTTTTGGAAGTTCAAAATTTTTTTTTTTTTTCAGGTCCAAACTTGTGACTCCCATTTTTCCTTGTAAACAAAAAAGATATAAGATCGCAACAAAATGAAAATTTAAGAGCTCACGTGTTCAAAAAAATTTGAAAATTATAATAATAAATAGAAAATTATTTCACGCATTAAAAATGAACCCCAAAATCCATGTTTGGGAAATTCCACTAGTACAACCCCCTAATAATAGCTTGTGGAATTTTATAAGAAAGGGACTTGTAACTGATCCCAACATGCTTTAAGTGTGGTGGGTGTGCATGCCACAAGCATGTTGAGGATGCAAGAGGCCAAAAAATTAGGGGGGGTAGAAAAAGTTGAATTTTCAAGTGGTTGGATATTTACCAGAGCCAAACAACCCACGTTTTTGCGTATCCTTAAAAATCACAGATACTTTTTGGAAATATCTCTCCCAGCATTTGTGCATCCCCATTTTGGAAGTTCAATTTTTTTTTTTTTTTTAAGGTCCAAACTTGTGACTCCCATTTTTCCTTGTAAACAAAAAAAGATATAAGATCGCAACAAAATGAAAATTTATGAGCTCACGTGTGCAAAAAAATTTGAAAATTATAATAATAAATAAAAAATTATTTCACGCACTAAAAATGAACCCCAAAATCCATGTTTGGGAAATACCACTAGTACAACCCCCTAATCATAGCTTGGTGGAATTTTATAAGAAAGGCACTTGTAACTGATCCCAACATGCTTTAAGTGTAGTGGGTGCGAATGCCACAAGCATGTTGAGGATGCAAGAGGCCAAAAAATTTGGGGGGGGTAGAAAAAGTTGAATTCTCAAGAGGTTGGATATTTACCAGAGCCAAACAACCCACTTTTTTGCCTATCCTTAAAAATTAGAGATACTTTTTGGAATTATATCTCCCAGCATTAGTGCATCCCCATTTTGGAAGTTCAAATTTTTTTTTTTTTCAGGTCCAAACTTGTGACTCCCATTTTTCCTTGTAAACAAAAAAGATATAAGATCGCAACAAAATGAAAATTTAAGAGCTCACGTGTGCAAAAAATTTTGAAAACTATAATAATAAATAGAAAATTATTTCACACACTAAAAATGAACCCCAAAATCCATGTTTGGGAAATTCACTAGTACAAACCCCTAATAATAGCTTGGTGGAATTTATAAGAAAGGGACTTGTAACTGATCCCAACATGCTTTAAGTGTGGTGGGTGTGCATGCCACAAGCATGTTGAGGATGCAAGTGGCCAAAAAATTAAGGGGGGCAGAAAAAGTTGAATTCTCAAGTGGTTGGATATTTACTATAGCCAAACAACCCACTTTTTTGCCTATCCTTAAAAATCACAGATACTTTTTGGAATTATCTCTCCGAGCATTTGTGCATCCCCATTTTGCATGTTCAATTTTTTTTTTTCTTTCAGGTCCAACTTGTGACTCCCATTTTTCCTCGTAAACAAAAAAGATATAAGATCGCAACAAAATGAAAATTTTAGAGCTCATCATGTGTGCAAAAAATTTTGAAAACTATAATAATGAATAGAAAATTATTTCACGCACTAAAAATGAACCCCAAAATCCATGTTTGGGAAATTCCACTAGTACAACCCCCTAATAATAGCTTGGTGGAATTTTATAGGAAAGGGACTTGTAACTGATCCCAACATGCTTTAAGTGTGGTGGGTGTGCATGCCACAAGCATGTTGAGGATGCAAGTGGCCAAAAAATTAGAGGGGGTAGAAAAAGTTTAATTCTCAAGTGGTTGGATATTTACCAGAGCCAAACAACCCACTTTTTTGCTATCCTTAAAAATGACAGATACTTTTTGGAATTATCTCTCCCAGCATTAGTGCATCCCCATTTTGGGTGTTCAATTTTTTTTTTTTCAGGTCCAAACTTGTGACTACCATTTTTCCTCGTAAACAAAAAAAGATATAAGATCGCAACAAAATGAAAAATTTTAGAGCTCATCATGTGTCCAAAAAAATTTTAAAACTATAATAATGAATAGAAAATTATTTCACACTCTAAAATTAAACCCCAAAATCCATGTTTGGGAAATTCCACAAGAACAACCCCCTAATAATAGCTTGGTGGAATTTTATAGGAAAGGGACTTGTAACTGATCCCAACATGCTTAAGTGTGGTGGGTGTGCATGCCACAAGCATGTTGAGGATGCAAGTGGCCAAAAAATTAGGCGGGGTAGAAAAAGTTGAATTGTCAAGTGGTTGGATATTTTCAGAGCCAAACAACCAGTTTTTTCCCTATCCTTAACAATCAGAGATACTTTTTGGAATTATCTCTCCCAGCATTTGTGCATCCCCCATTTTGGATGTTCAATTTTTTTTTTTCGGGTCCAAACTTGTGACTCCCATTTTTCCTCGTAAACAAATAAGATATAAGATCGCAACAAAATGAAAATTTTAGAGCTCATCATGTGGGCAAAAAAATTTGAAAACTATAATAATGAATAGAAAATTATTTCACGCACTAAATATGAACCCCAAAATCCATGTTTGGGAAATTCCACTAGTACCACCCCTAATAATAGCTTGGTGGAATTTTACAGGAAAGGGACTTGTAACTGATCCCAACATGCTTTAAGTGAGGTGGGTGTGCATGCCACAAGCATGTTGAGGATACAAGTGGCCAAAAAATTAGGGGGGGTAGAAAAAGTTGAATTCTCAAGTGGTTGGATATTTATCAGAGCCAAACAACACACTTTTTTGCGTATCCTTAAAAATCACAGATACTTTTTGGAATTATCTCTCCCAGCATTTGTGCATCCCCGTTTTGGAAGTTCAAAATTTTTTTTTTTTTTCAGGTCCAAACTTGTGACTCCCATTTTTCCTTGTAAACAAAAAAGATATAAGATCGCAACAAAATGAAAATTTAAGAGCTCACGTGTTCAAAAAAATTTGAAAATTATAATAATAAATAGAAAATTATTTCACGCATTAAAAATGAACCCCAAAATCCATGTTTGGGAAATTCCACTAGTACAACCCCCTAATAATAGCTTGGTGGAATTTTATAAGAAAGGGACTTGTAACTGATCCCAACATGCTTTAAGTGTGGTGGGTGTGCATGCCACAAGCATGTTGAGGATGCAAGAGGCCAAAAAATTAGGGGGGTAGAAAAAGTTGAATTTTCAAGTGGTTGGATATTTACCAGAGCCAAACAACCCACGTTTTTGCGTATCCTTAAAAATCACAGATACTTTTTGGAAATATCTCTCCCAGCATTTGTGCATCCCCATTTTGGAAGTTCAAATTTTTTTTTTTTTTTTAAGGTCCAAACTTGTGACTCCCATTTTTCCTTGTAAACAAAAAAAGATATAAGATCGCAACAAAATGAAAATTTATGAGCTCACGTGTGCAAAAAAATTTGAAAATTATAATAATAAATAAAAAATTATTTCACGCACTAAAAATGAACCCCAAAATCCATGTTTGGGAAATACCACTAGTACAACCCCCTAATCATAGCTTGGTGGAATTTTATAAGAAAGGCACTTGTAACTGATCCCAAACA